>NC_057800.1:459421594-459721594 GCF_018294505.1 Triticum aestivum
CGCCCCAACCCTCAATGTCTTCGCCTTCTTCCTCGCCGTCGGCGCCGAGCAACAACGCAGCACCGTACGCCCCCCCGACCCTCCTCCTCCTCCCCTTGCCCCCCGCCTGCACCGGGGCTGATGGCCCCTTCTCTGTCTCGCAGGGCAAGGTCTCCGGCACCTCTACGACACCAACGCCTCCACCGTCTAGGGCATCTGCGCCTTCTTCCACCTCCGGCCACTGCGGCCTCACCGTCGATCCCCGCACGAGCTCGCCATCGTCTTCCTCTCGATGAGCTGCACCGGTTCCCCTTCCCCCCTTCTGTTAACTGAACATTGTCAGGTTTAGGTTCTGTTAACTGAAAAAGTTTAGATTCAGAAACATTGTTGGACTGATAGGAAGTTTGTTGAACAGAGCAATCTACACCTGTAATTTCTACTATTATGCCTCTGTTGATTGTGATCTCTGCACATGTTTAATGTCTATGCTATTGTGCGGCTGTTATGTGTGTCTATGTTGGTGAGCTTGTGTTATGCACTTCTGCGTTTTGATGTCCCCCTTACCTTAGTTTTTTCATCTAACTGGTCCTTTTCATTGTATTGGTCCTTTTCATTTTTGTCAAAGAGGCCCCGAGTTCTCTCTTCACTTGTGTGGTGATTGTCTTGGTCCTTTTCATTTTTGTCATGGCATTCTTGAGGTGCTGATGTCTCTGAGGGCATGAACCATGATCAAGTTGAGTTCAGATTTCATTAGATTAGATGGATTATCATGCCTTGTGTCCTGATAGTTGGATATTTGAGTAGTATTGTCAACAGTAATAACTTTTACATGTTTGCATTGCTTCCAAGAGTAACAGCAGGTGCTTATGACACCTTTATGAGATCTACTCATCTCTAATCATGCTACTCAAGGATGGGAACCGTAGGCATCTCTATATTTTTTTTTCAGTGTCCTTTATTGGTGGTTCTATGATGTAGTCCAGATGAAACCAATTGCATGCATTGAGAAATAGAGTATTAAAATAGGACTTGACGTGGTTTTCCACTTAGCTATCTGAATTGAAAAAAACATAGCTTTTGCGGTCTCTGAGGCAAAACTTGCTACTCCATATACAACTAATACTACTACTAGACAAGATACTACTCCATATACTACTAATACTACTACTGTATTTCATTTCAAAGTTCAAAATGTTGGTACTGAGATTTTCATTTCCAATGAGTGATGTTTTTCCTAGCAGTAGAAAAAACATAGCAACTTCTCTGTTTTTATAAAGTTGTTCTTATATGGGTGAAACTTCATTTGTTTTTAGGCTAGTGTAGGGTGTTGCTTCTTCTATATGGGCCAACTATGTCACAAATAAATTGTTCCTTCTTCTGTATTGGACAAGTAATGACTTTTAAAGATGATGATCATCTTGCTAGTTTGCTGGGTTTTGTCTCTGACCATTGTGTCGTGATGAATTTGCAGGTACCCCGAGAGGCCCTTGAGTTTGCCGGAATGTCGATTAACTTCTGTATTGTCCTATTTTAGCTTAAATAGGGTATTTAGGTCCTGCCTAATACTGATGATCATGTGCTAAGAACAATTAAGTAGGGTTGGTTCGATGACTATCAAGATGATGATCGTATGACTTGTTATGAATAACGAGTAGAAGTTGTATGATGATGATTAGTAGGACTTGTTAGGATTAGTATTACTTCCGACAAACTCGATACTCGCGGTCTCGAGACTTGTAATGTTTTATCTTTGTTCGGTCTTTTGAATTCGGAGACTAATATGATGAATTGTATTCGGAGACTAATCTTCTATTGTATTCGATGAATCTGCTGTTGCTGTGTGCTACTGTCTATATTCTGTCAAATAATATATTTTGTAACCTGTGCAAAAATCAGAAAAGTAAAAAAACCAAATATTCATACTAATGGCGCATCACCACAAGGTGTGCCATTAGTATGCCAAAGGATACTAATGGCGCGTCAAGATAGAGTGCGCCATTAGTATGACAAAGCATATGGTTACATATGGCCCCCTGGGAGGCATACTAATGGCGCATGGTGTTACATACTAATGGCGCACTTCCTGGTGTGCCATTAGCATACCAGATACTAATGGTGCACCAGTGGTGCGCCATTAGTAAAAAATTCTAGTGGCGTGATACTAATGTGAAAGTGCAATTATCCCTAGGTGGTTTTGGTAATTCATAACAACATATAGTTCATTGAGCTAATGCTATTCCAAGATGATTATTTCAGGAAAGCTCAATGATTGGCATGGCATGGATGTGAAAGTGGAACCCTCAAAATGCCAAGGACAAAGGATTGGATCAAGCTCAAAAGCTCAAGACTCTTCATTTTATATTTTAGTGATCCAAGATCACATTGAGTCTTTAGGAAAAGCCAATACTATCGAGGGATGAGGTGTTGCTTAATGAGCCTCTTGCTTCATGTGCTTAGTGATATGCTCCAAAACCCTCAACTACTTTCCCATATCCACATATGACCTAAACCCTAAGCCAAACTCGGTCTTACCGATTCTTCCTATCCGGCGCCACCGAGTTTCACTTGTCATTAGCCACTGCCAAAACCCTAGCAATTCGGTTCTACCGATAAGGATCTCGGTCTCACCGAGATGGGGTTGCAAACTCTTTGTTTCCCTTTCGTAACTTTTCGGTCTCACCGAAAAAGCGAATCGGTCCCACTGAGATTGCAATGTAAACTCAGTGTTTCCCCTTTGTAACTTTTCGGTCTCACCAAGTTCCACTCGGTCTCACTGAAAGAGCAAATTGGTCCCACCGAGTTTGCCTGACCAACTCTCTGGTTAGCTAATTACCAAATTCAGTCTCACCGAGTTTGTGTAATCGGTCTCACCGAGATTATGTTATGCCCAAACCCTAACCATATCAGTCCTACCGAGTTGCATGTCAATCCCACCGAAAATCTCTAACGGTCACTAGGTTTACATTTTCGGTCCGACCGAGTTTATTGATTCGGTCCCACCGAGATTGGAAAACTATGTAACGGTTGGATTTTGTGTGGAGGCTATATATACCCCTCCACCTCCTTCTCATTCGATGAGAGAGCCATCAGAACACACACACCATTCCAACTCATATGTTCTGAGAGAGAACCACCTACTCATGTGTTGAGACCAAGATATTCCATTCCTACCATAGGAATCTTGATCTCTAGCCTGTCCAAGTTGCTTTCCACTCAAATCTTCTTTCCACCAAATCCAAATCCTATGAGAGAGAGTTGAGTGTTGGGGAGACTATCATTTGAAGCACAAGAGCAAGGAGTTCATTACCTACACACCATTTGTTACTTCTTGGAGAGTGGTGTCTCCTAGATTGGCTAGGTGTCACTTGGGAGCCTCCGACAAGATTGTGGAGTTGAACCAAGGAGTTTGTAAGGGCAAGGAGATCGCCTACTTCGTGAAGATCTACCGCTAGTGAGGCAAGTCCTGTGTGGGCGATGGCCATGGTGGGATAGACAAGGTTGCTTCTTCGTGGACCCTTTGTGGGTGGTTGCTTCTTCGTGGACCCTTCGTGGGTGGAGCCCTGTGTGGACTCGTGCAACCGTTACCCTTGGGTGGAGCCCTGTGTGGACTCGCGCAACCGTTACCCTTCGTGGGTTGAAGTCTCCATCAACGTGGATGTAGGATAGCACCACCTATCCGAACCACGGGAAAAACATCCGTGTCTCCAATTGCGTTTGAATTCTCCAAACCCTTCCCTTTACATTCTTGCAAGTTGCATGCTTTACTTTCCGCTGCCTATATACTCTTTGCATGCTTGCTTGAATTATGTGATGATTGCTTGACTTGTCCTAAATTAGCTAAAATCTGCCAAGAACTAAAATTGGGAAAAGGTTAAGTTTTTATTTGGTCAAGTAGTCTAATCACCCCCCTCTAGACATACTTTCGATCCTACAAGTGGTATCAGAGCTTTGGTATCCATTTGCTTTGATCTCCATAGCTTTTGGTGGTCATAGCCTTGGTTTCACAACCTAGGAGAGTATGGCGTCTAGCGAGGGAAATTACCACCGTAGAGGTCCCTACTTTGATGGTACTAATTTTGCTAGTTGGAAGCATAAAATGAAAATGCATATTCTTGGACATAACCCCGCCGTTTGGGCTATTGTGTGTGTTGGATTGCAAGGTGACTTCTTTGATGGGAGAGAACCAAACCGTGAAGCTACCGCGGATGAGTTGAAGATGTTGCAATACAATGCTCAAGCTTGTGATATTCTCTTCAACGGATTGTGCCTCGAAGAATTCAACAAAATCAGCCGCCTTGAGAATGCAAAGGAAATTTGGGACACTTTGATTGATATGCATGAAGGTACCGACTCCGTCAAGGAATCCGAGTTGGTGTGCTTCAAAGCCAACTTGACAAGTTCAAGATGAAGGATGGTGAAGGTGTCGCTGAAATGTACTCTAGGCTTGCTCTCATCACAAATGAGATTGCCGGCTTACGAAGTGAAGAGATGACCGATAAATTCATCATCAAGAAGATTCTAAGAGCCTTGGATGGAAAATATGATACCGTGTGCACATTGATCCAAATGATGCCCAATTACAAAGATCTCAAGCCAACGGAGGTGATTGGAAGAATTGTTGCTCATGAGATGTCACTTAAGGATAAAGAGGAACTTCACAACAAATCAAGTGGTGCCTATAAAGCCTCATGTGAAGCCCCTACATCATCAAGTGAGAAACAAGACTTCAATGAAGAATTGAGCTTAATGGTGAAGAACTTCAACAAGTTCTACAAGAGTAGAAGCAAAGATAGAAGCTTCAAGTCAAGGTCCTACAATGACAAAAGATCTTCTAGTCGAGAGCGAAACTGCTACAATTGTGGAAGACTCGGACACTATTCCAATGAGTGTACGGCTCCCTACAAGAGAAGAGAAGATTCTCCAAGAAGAAGAAGCAAAGAATCACCTCCAAGAGAGAGAAGGAGTAGAGATGATTGTTATGAACGAAGAAACTCACGGAGAAGCAAGGATTCGGAAAGGAAGGAAAAATCATCAAGGAGCTACACAAGACGAAGACAGCAAGCTCATGTTGGTGAAAGGGTATCCGGCTCCGACTCCGACAGCCACTCCGAGAGAAGTTATTACTCCGGCTCCGAAGATACTCAAGATGAAGGTGTTGCCGGTCTAGAACTTGTGTCAACCAACTCCTACGACATATTTGACTGACCAAATGAAGGAATTGGAAGATGCTTCATGGCCAAAGGTCCTAAGGTAACACACCCCGAGTATGTTGATTTAAATAGTGATGAAGATGACTTGTTAGGTGATGATTTGCTTGGTGACAACTCTAGTGATGAATACTATGATGAAATGTCAATTAAACATGCTAATCAAGATAAAACGAATGACAATGATAAGGAGAAGATTGAGGCCCTAACTAAAGAACTAAACACTCTTAAGTTAGCTCATGAAACCATCTTCGAAGATCATCGAGAACTTTTAAGAGCTCATGAGAAATTACGCTTTGAAAAGCTCAATCTTGAGCAAGAGCATGAGTTCTTAAAAGCAATCAATGATGATCTCCGCAAGAAAAGTTCTTCTTACATTGCCAAGCGTTTACTCTTATCCACTTACATGCCTCAAGTCAAGTCTAGTAACAAGAACAAGATAGATTCTTCCTCTAGTAGTAACAATGATCATGCTAAATCCAATATTGTTACTTCTAGTAGCTCTCTTGATTCCACTAATGATTCTCTTAGCCAAGTTACACTTGATCAAGAAAATAGTTTTTTGAAGGGAATTATAGAGAAAGGAGTGTACAAAATCCTTGCCGGGAGTAAGCAATTCGAGGAAATTGTGCGCAAGCAAGGAATGCACCGGAAGAATCAAGGTGTTGGTTTTGAACGAAAGTTCAATGCCAATGGAGTTGAGTGGGAAGAAGATCAATACCCCAAGACAAAATTTGTCCCTCAACAAGAGAAGTTCAAGGGGACACAAGCTCAAGATAATCTTCCACCACAAGACTACAAGCAAAAAGGCAAGGACAAGCTTCAAGAGGAAATTGATGCATTTGAAGAAGCTCCAAAGACCTTAGTCAAGTGGATTCCCAAGACTACTTCAAGTTCCACTTCATCAAGTATGACTACAACTCCAAGGATTCCCATCAAGATGATGTGGATCCAAAAGAAGAAGAACTAGAGAGTTCTTGAGGGTGACTCCGCCAACATACTTCACTCTTATCATTTTGGCAAGAACAAGTGCAATCAACTTCCACATCGTGCACTAGTTCAAGGAGTCACAAACCCTCTTGTTGGTAAGACAAGGGACAAAGTAACCTAAAATTTTTCATGGACATCATCTTTTGTGTGCATCACTCTATGTCTATGGATATCCTTGTTTGTTCCTTGTGGGACTAACCCATGTAGGTATTGAAAGTGCAATTCACTCAAATGGATAGCTCCAAGTGATCTACATCAACATTGAGCATCCACATCTTCAACATCTACATGAAGTCATCATCGACAAAACCCAAGGTTAGTTCATCCCTCTTAGGGGGGATATCACATCTAGGGGGAGCTTTACTCTAAGACTTGAGCTAAAGCAACTCTAAAGATGTGAACAAAACAATGCTTTATGTAAAAGTGATAACCCCACTTGAGCTTAAACGATGAGTATGACCTATGATCAAGTGCTCTCACTTGACTCCTAAGTCAATATACTCATATATAGATGACCTTGTCATCGCAAATTGCTTGATAGATGCTAGAATTGGTTGTGCATGCCTTGCCACATATTTCATTTGCCATCTTATTGTGTGAGCATGCTGGTTGCATATTTTACTCATTCGAGGACATCCACTTATTGTTTTGATTGTTTGGTTTTATCTTCTTTTGCCAAGTGGATGGACAAGAATGCCTAAGAACCTCCTCTAGCTATCTATGCTTTTCTCGTCTCAAACTCTATTCATGCTGCATCACAAAATTTGATCAAGTCAGATTCGAACCACTCTGTGAGGAGCGCTCGGAGTCCCCGATTCGTCATAGACTTAAACTTCCAAAACCTCTTTATGATTCTCGGTCTGACCGATACTCCACTTTCGGTCCTACCGAGATCATTAAGTTGATCTAGGTTTTCGATCTCGGTGCAACCGATTTGAACATTTCGGTCACACCGAGTTTCAGTAACTGCTTGCAGTTATGAATCTCGGTGCCACCGAGTTGTTCCACTCGGTCACACCGACAGGGTCGGGCTATATATAGTCACGGGCAAAATTTTGGAAATTTCTCCGAACCCATCGCCCGCGTGATAGCCTGCTCTGCCCTCGTGGTCTCCGAATCGTCTTCTCACCGCCAGCCGCCTCCAGTCACTGGTCTCCGTCAGCATCAATAGGAATTCTGCCCCGCCGTTGCCGCCGTAGCAAGTCTCCGCCGAACTAGGGTATGGACTTGATCACAGTGCTATTCCCCGTCCAATTCCTCGCACATTGTGTTCTTCATGATTCTTGCCACGATTGAAACACTCCTATCCAGTCAATGCACCCATAGATTAGCTTTGATTCAAAAATTTTAGGGTTAGGTTTCCGCCGAGACCATCTCGGACCCACCGAGTTGAAAAACTCGGTCCCACCGATTTGGCTTATGCCATTGCACAAGTGAGACTCAGTCTGACCGAGAATTACTTATCGGTGTGACCGATTTTGGAACTCTGTGAAACCCTAGCAGTCTCGGTGCCACCGAACTGTGACTTGGTACAACCGAGTTCACCAGTTCAGGTGCCAAAACTGCTTCGGTATCACCGAGTTTAAAAATCGGTAGATCCGAGATGATTTCAGTGGGAAACTAAAACTAAGTTTTTGGATCATTCTTTTGCAAAAATCTCTGCATTTTGTGATGCTCATCCACTCTATCTCTTCTATAAACTATTCAAAGGGACAGCAGTCAGTTTGCAGCATGTCTGATCAAAGTGATAGCCAAAATATGTTAGAGCAGCAGGTGCACATGAGTGAGGGCACTAGTCCCTCCAGCTCTTCTGATGAAGGCAGCAGGAGCACTCCTAGCAATTTGCCAAAGGCTGCCATGAGACAGAGGAAGAAGAGGACTTCAGATTCCGAAGATGAGGACTATGTGGCAGAGGAAGAGGCCACTTCCAAGAGAGTTGAGCCAGCTCAAGGCACTAAGCCAGGCCTGAAAATCAAAAGGCCAGCAGGCAGGCAGCCAATGTCAAAGGCCAGAATGTCAACTGAGAAGCCCATAGAGCCAGTTGCAGCTGAGGGCAAGAAAAGAAAGGAAAGGGTGAAGAAGACTGTGGCTAGAGTGCTTGGCAAAGCTTCCATCATGGAAGAGGAAGAAGAAGAAGAGGTGGCTGCACCAGCGCCCAAGGCACCCAAGCTAATGGGAGATGCCATAAAATCAGGGGGAGCTGCTTCCAAGGCCAAGCCAGCTCCAAAGCCAAAGCCTAAGAGAAATACAAGGAGCATTCCTGCAGCTGAGAAGAACAAGGCCCCAATGCCTGAGACTGTTGCTGAAGAAGAGGAAGAGAATGTTCTGAGAAAGATAAAGCCCAAGATCCCAGACCACAACGATGCTCATCCCGTGGCTGAGGATATGAAGCTCAGGAGAGATTCAGGGCTGAGGAAGTGGAGAGAAGCAGACCCGTATGCTTCAAGGAGAAGGACAGCAGTTGACTACAGGTTTCACACCAAGGAGCAGCAGGATTTCTATGAGACTATTTTGCTAGATAAGAAGCCAATTGTCTGTGACATGAGATGGGTCGACTGGACCTACATGAGGGAGAAGGAGGAACACTACCCAGGAGTATATGACAGCTTTAATGCTTGTGGAGTAGCTGACTTTGTTGGGCAGAAGCTCACAAAGTGGAACGAGGAACTGATCATGCAATTCTACTCCACGACACACTTTTATCCAGATGGGAGGATCACATGGATGTCTGAGGGTACAAGGTACCAGTCCACAGTTGCTGAGTGGGCACAGATCATTAATGCCCCAGAGGAGCAAGATGATGAGTTGGATATCTATGCCAAGAAGAAGATGGACCACAACTCAATGTCAAATATGTACAAGGAGATCCCAAATGAAGCACTTGATACCTTCAAGTTTGGCTCAGTACATTACCTTCTGTCAGCGCTCTCGACTATCAATTGGATCTTTAGGCACACCTTATTGCCCAAGTCAGGTGATCACAAGATGATCAGAGGCCATGCTATCAACTTGCTACATGTATTTGATGTACCTCAGAAGTTCAAAGTGATGAGCCTCATAGTGGAAACTATCAAAAGGACTGCAGCAGATCAGAAGAGGAGATGCGGATATGCCCCTCAAATTCAGGAGCTCATCAACTCCAAGATGGGCACGGACATATATTTATTGGACAAGGAACATTTGCCCATCCATCCAGATTTTGAGGACAATCAAGTTGTCATGACTGAGAACGAGCCATCATCTGCCCAAGCATACGCGAAGAAGGAGAAGGCAAGGAAAGAGAAAGCTGCCAAGATGCCAACTCAAGAGGAGGCATCTGAATACTTCTTGAAGACCAAACAAGAGCAGCTTGGTTACTTGATTGCATCCACGCTGAGGATTGAGCAAAGTCTGGCCACCCTCACTCAGAATCAGCAGAGCCTAGAGAGAATCATGGAACAGAAGTTCTATGACTTGGATGTCAAAGTAACGGAAGTTCAGTCTGCAGTGGAGCAGCTCCAGGAGGACATGCAGGAGAGGAGAGGCAGGACTACCACTCATGCCTTTGCCAGAGTGCCACGAGGCCCGAGGTCATCTGCCGTGCCAGTTGCTGACACCAGAGCCACCATTTCAGCACCAGCTACAGCCTCAGTTCCACCAGCTCCAGCATCTACTTCAGCTCCAACTCCAGCGTCTACTTCAGCATCTACCGAAACCTTCGTCCTTGGAGTGATCCGGACTCCACCACCACCTGAAGATCAAGCCTGAGCGTCGATCTAGCACTATGCATTTTCTAGGAACTTTTTGGTAACTTGTTGCCAAAGGGGGAGAAGATGTATAGATCATAGGCTTCGAGAGAGAGTGTGTTGCTTTTATCTCTTGCTTTATTTGGTGGTTTTCAAACTTGTTTGCTTTTGAGTGCTTGAGATACTACGTCATTATTTGTGAGACATTGATGATCATGTGTTTGATCATAAGCTACACTTAATGCTTGCTTATTGCTATTATACTATCTATCTTGTGTGATCATTCACTATTCTTGGTGATGAGTGCATGTATTTCATTCTTATCATTTTAAGCGCTCCACCAAGATGTATGTGACATGGAAGAGTAACCCATGACTCTAAATCCTTGTGCATTTGCAGTCCAAAGCAAATTTTAAATATGCACAAATTTAGGGGGAGCTCTTACTTATCACATACTTCTCAAAGCGACGATATATTTCTTGTTTATTATCATTTGTCGAAGCTTTGATCTATAAGTTGTCATCAATTACCAAAAAGGGGGAGATTGAAAGTGCAACTATCCATAGGTGGTTTTGGTAATTCATAACAACATATAGCTCATTGAGCTAATGCTATTCCAAGATGATTATTTCAGGAAAGCTCACTGATTGGCATGGCATGGATGTGAAAGTGGAACCCTCAAAATGCTAAGGACAAAGGATTGGCTCAAGCTCAAAAGCTCAAGACTCTTCATTTTATATTTTAGTGATCCAAGATCACATTGAGTCTTTAGGAAAAGCCAATACTATCAAGGAGGGATGAGGTGTTGCTTAATGAGCCTCTTGCTTCATGTGCATAGTGATATGATCCAAAACCCTCAGCTACTTTCCCATATCCACATATGACCTAAACCCTAAGCCAAACTCGGTCTTACCGATTCTTCCTATCCGGCGCCACCGAGTTTCACTTGTCATTAGCCACTGCCAAAACCCTAGCAATTTGGTTCTACCGATAAGGATCTCGGTCTCACCGAGATGGGGTTGCAAACTCTCTGTTTCCCTTTCGTAACTTTTCGGTCTCACCGAAAGAGCGAATCGGTCCCACTGAGATTGCAATGTAAACTCAGTGTTTCCCCTTTGTAACTTTTCGGTCTCACCGAGTTCCACTCGGTCTCACCGAAAGAGAAAATCGGTCCCACCGAGTTTGCCTGACCAACTCTCTGGTTAGCTAATTACCAAATTCAGTCTCACCGAGTTTGTGTAATCGGTCTCACCGAGATTATGTTATGCCCAAACCCTAACCATATCAGTCCTACCGAGTTGCATGTCAATCCCACCGAAAATCTCTAACGGTCACTAGGTTTACATTTTCGGTCCGACCGAGTTTATTGATTCGGTCCCACCGAGATTGGAAAACTGGGTAACAGTTGGATTTTGTGTGGAGGCTATATATACCCCTCCACCTTCTTCTCATTCGATGAGAGAGCCATCAGAACACACACACCATTCCAACTCATATGTTCTGAGAGAGAACCACCTACTCATGTGTTGAGACCAAGATATTCCATTCCTACCATATGAATCTTGATCTCTAGCCTCTCCAAGTTGCTTTCCACTCAAATCTTCTTTCCACCAAATCCAAATCCTATGAGAGAGAGTTGAGTGTTGGGGAGACTATCATTTGAAGCACAAGAGAAAGGAGTTCATTACCTACACATCATTTGTTACTTCTTGGAGAGTGGTGTCACCTAGATTGGATAGGTGTCACTTGGGAGCCTCCGACAAGATTGTGGAGTTGAACCAAGGAGTTTGTAAGGGCAAGGAGATCGCCTACTTCGTGAAGATCTACCGCTAGTGAGGCAAGTCCTGTGTGGGCGATGGCCATGGTGGGATAGACAAGGTTGCTTCTTCGTGGACCCTTTGTGGGTGGTTGCTTCTTCGTGGACCCTTTGTGGGTGGAGCCCTGTGTGGACTCGTGCAACCGTTACCCTTGGGTGGAGCCCTGTGTGGACTCGCGCAACCGTTACCCTTTGTGGGTTGAAGTCTCCATCAACGTGGATGTAGGATAGCACCACCTATCCGAACCACGGGAAAAACATCCGTGTCTCCAATTGCGTCTGAATTCTCCAAACCCTTCCCTTTACATTCTTGCAAGTTGCATGCTTTACTTTCCGCTGCCTATATACTCTTTGCATGCTTGCTTGAATTATGTGATGATTGCTTGACTTGTCCTAAATTAGCTAAAATCTGCCAAGAACTAAAATTGGGAAAAGGTTAAGTTTTTATTTGGTCAAGTAGTCTAATCACCCCCCTCTAGACATACTTACGATCCTACATAATGGCGCACCGGTAGTGCGCCATTAGTAGGCAAAACCGATGCGCCATTAGTAGGCCTTTTCCTAGTAGTGAATAAATCATGCTCCGACTTCATCACATAACGGTTCACCATACGTGCATGCTACGGGAATCACAAACTTCAACAAAAGTATTCTTTAAATTTACAACTACTCAACTAGCATGACTTTAAGATTATCACCTCCATATCTTAAAACAATTATCATGCTTCAATCTTTTCTTAGCATTCAACACACTCAAAAGAAAGTTTCACAAATCTTGAATACCAAGCATGTTATTATTAAGCAAATTACCATGCTATTAAGGGACTCTCAAAATGATTTAAGTGAAGAATGAGAGATCAATAGTTTCTTTAAAACAAATCCACCACCGTGCTCTAAAAGATCTAAGTGAAGCACATAGAGCAAAATTATAACGCTCAAAAGATATAAGTGAAGCACATAGAGTAAAACTACTTAGCTCAAAAGATATAAGTGAAGCACATAGAGCAAAACTACTTAGCTCAAAAGATATAAGTGATCCACATAGAGTATTCTTTCAAATTTTAATTCATATATGGCTCTCTCAAAAGGTGTGTACAGCAAGGATGATTGTGGCACACTAACAATCAAAGACACAAATAATACAAGACGCTCCAAGCAAAACACATATCATGTTGGTGAATAAAAATATAGCTCCAAGTAAATTATCGATGGAAGTGGACGAAAAGAGGGGATGCCTTCCGGGGCACCCCCAAGCTTTGACTTTTTGGTGTCCTTGGATTATGTTGGGGGTGACATGGGCATCCCCAAGCTTAGGATCTTGCCACTCCTTGTTCCATAATCCATCAAATCCTTACCCAAAACTTGAAAACTTCACAACACAAAACTCAAAATAGAAAACTCGTGAGCTCCGTTAGCGAAAGAAAACAAAATACCACTTCAAGGTACTGTAATGAACTCATTATTTATTTATATTGGTGTTAAACCTACTGTATTCCAACTTCTCCATGGATTATAAACTATTTTACTAGCCATAGATTCATTAAAATAAGCAAACAACACACGAAAAACAGAATCTATCAAAAACAGAACAGTCTGTAGTAATCTGTAGCTAGCGCAAGATCTGGAACTCCAAAAATTATAAAATAAATTGCTGGACGTGAGGAATTTATCTATTAATCATCTGAAAAAAGAATTAACTAAATAGCACTCTTCAAATAAAAATTACAGCAGTTCTCGTGAGCGCTAAAGTTTCTGTTTTTTACAGCAAGTTCAACAAGAGTTTCCCCAAGTCTTCCCAACGGTTCTACTTGGAACAAACACTAATTAAACACAAAAAACACAACAAAAACAGAGGCTAGATAATTTATTTAATACTAAACAGGAGAAAAAAGCAAGGAATAAAAATAAAATTGGGTTGCCTCCCAACCAGCGCTATCGTTTAACGCCCCTAGCTGGGCATAAAAGCGACGATAGATCTAGGTATTGCCATCTTTGGTAGGGAATCCATAAGTGGCTCTCATGATAGTTTCATATGGTAATCTTATTTTATTTCTTGGAAATTGTTCCATGCCCTTTTTAATGTAAATTGAAATCTAATATTCCCTTCCTTCATATCAATAATCGCACCAACCGTTCTAAGGAAAGGTCTACCAAGAATAATAGGGCAAGAAGGATTGCAATCTATATCAAGAACAATGAAATCTATGGGCACATGATTCCTATTTGCAACAATGAGAACATCATTAATTCTTCCCATAGGTTTCTTAATAGTGGAATCCACAAGATGCAAGTTTAGAGAGCAATCATCAAAATCGCGGAAATCTAGTAAATCACACAAAGTCTTGGGAATAGTAGAGACACTAGCACACAAATCACACAAAGCATAAAACTCATGATCTTTAATTTTAATTTTAATTAGTTGGTTCCCACTCATCATAGAGTTTTCTAGGGATAGAAACTTTCAACTCAAGTTTTTCTTCATAAGATTGCATCAAGCATGAACAATATGTTCGGTAAAGGCTTTATTTCGACTATAAGCATGTGGAGAATTTAGCACGGATTGCAACAAGGAAATACAATCAATTAAAGAGCAACTTTCATAATTAAATTCCTTGATCCAATGTAGTGGGTTTAGCAACATCTAGATTTTTATTTCTTTCAATCCCACTTTCATCAATTTCATCATTAAGATCTAAATACTCCGAATTTTTAGAACGCCTTCTAGGTAAAGGAAGATCATATTCAGTTTCATCAAGATTCGTATTGCAAAACAAAGATTTAATAGGGGACACATCAATAACTTTTAGATCTTCATCTTGATTTTCATAGGAATTGGAAGAACACACTTTAATAAAGGCATCTTTGGAAGCACGCATCCTAGCGGTTCTTTCCTTACACTCATCAATCAAAATTCTCATGGCTTTTAGAGACTCATTGATATCATGCTTAGGTGGAATAGATCTAAGTTTCAAAGAATCAACATCAAGAGCAATTCTATCAACGTTCCTAGCCAAATCATCAATCTTAAGCATTTTTTTTCTTCAATCATAGCATTAAAATTCTTTTGTGAAGAAATAAATTCTTTAATATTAGATTCAAAATCAGAGGGCATCTTATTGTAATTTCCATAAGAGTTGTTGTAGGAATTCCCATAATTATTAGAAGGATTACTAGGATATGGCCTAGGATTAAAATCCCCTCTATAAGCGTTGTTACCGAAATTATTCCTACCAACAAAATTCACATCCATAGATTCATTGTTATTCTCAATCAAAGTAGACAAAGGCATATCATTAGGATCAGAAGAAACACTCTTAGTAGCAAATAATTTCATAAGTTCATCCATCTTTCCACTCAACACATTAATTTCTTCTATCGCATGCACTTTTTTATTAGAAGTTCTTTCAGTATGCCTGAGGGAGTCCTGGATTAGGGGGTCTCCATACAGCCGGATTATATCCTTTAGCCGGACTGTTGGACTATGAAGATACAAGATTGAAGACTTCGTCTCGTGTCCCAATGGGACTCTACTTGGCGTGGAAGGCAAGCTAGGCAATACAGATATGGATATCTCCTCCTTTGTAACCGACCTTGTGTAACCCTAACCCTCTCCAGTGTCTATACAAACCGGAGAGTTTTAGTCCACAAGACAAACAGCAATCATACCATAGGCTAGCTTCTAGGGTTTAGCCTCTCTGATCTCGTGGTAGATCTACTCTTGTACTACCCATATCATCAATATTAATCAAGCAGGATGTAGGGTTTTACCTCCATCAAGAGGGCCCAAACCTGGGTAAAACATCATGTCCCCTGCCTCCTGTTACCATCCGGCCTAGATGCACAGTTCGGGACCCCCTACCCGAGATCCACTGGTTTTGACACCGACATTGGTGCTTTCATTGAGAGTTCCTCTGTGTCGTCGCCATTAGGCTTGATGGCTCCTACTATCATTGATAGCGATGCAATCCAGGGTGAGACTTTTCTCCCCGGACAGATCTTCGTGTTCGGCGGCTTTGCATTGCGGGCCAATTCGCTTGGCCATCTGGAGCAGATTGAAAGTTACGCCCCTGGCCACCAGGTCAGGTTTGGAAGCTTAAACTACATGGCCGATATCCGTGGAGACTTAATGTTCGACGGATTTGAGCCTCTGCCTTGTGCGTCACGCGGTCACAATGAGTACGATTTAGCTCTACCATCGGATAGTGTCCAGGAGATTGCACAAGCAGCCGCCCTGACCCTCAATTCGGAGCCAGTTGCGCCGTCCATGGACGGGTGGATGGACCCCGCCACGGAGGCCTTACCCTCAGCGGCGATCAAGCCAAACATCGACCTTACCCTGCACGAGAGCCGTGCTGTTAAACTGCCAGATCCTTCTCCGGCCACGAACTCCGAACCGCCTGCGCCCGTTCCTATCGAATCCGATTGGGCGCCGATCATGGAGTTTACCTCCGTGGATATTTTTCAGCACTCTCCCTTTGGCGACATACTGAACTCATTAAGGTCTCTCTCCTTGTCAGGAGGATCCTGGCCAAACTATGTCCGGCAGGACTGGGATGCGGACGACGAAGAAATTTGCGGCCCACCCACCACCCACTTAGTAGCCACTGTCGATGACTTAACCGACATGCTCGACTTTGACTCCAAAGACATCGACGGTATGGACGACGATGCGGGAGACGAAGAGGATCCACTGCCCACACGGCACTGGATAGCCACCTCATCATACAATATATACATGGTGGATACACCCAAAGAAGGCAATGGCGACGAGATAGTGGAGGATGACCCCTCCAAGAAGCAACCCAAGCGCCGACGTCAGCGGCACTGCTCTAAGTCCCGCCATAGTAAAAGTGGTGATACCGGCATAGGAGATAATAACACTTCGGATAGTGCCGAATACAACAACAATCCCCTCCAACAAGATTAAAAGCAGGAGGATGGAGGAGCCAGCCCTCCTGAGAGAGCGGCAGATGGAGAGGAGGATGATAATTACATACCCCCCTCCGAAGACGAGGCAAGCCTCGACGATGATGAATTCGATGTGCCAGAGGATCCCATCGAACAAGAGCGCTTCAAACGCCGGCTTATAGCCATAGTAAATAGCCTTAAGAAAAAGCAGCAACAGCTTCAAGCTGATCGGGATCTGCTAGCTGACAGATGGACTAAAGTCCTCGCGGCGGAGGAATATAAACTCGAGTGCCCCTCCAAGAGTTACCCAAAGTGCATGTTTCTACCTCGATTGGAGGAAGAAGCGTATGATACGGCTGATCGGCCACCTCGTGGCCGTGATAGAGAGGCATTCCAGCCAAAAACTCAGCCTCCACCCCGACGCCATTCAAATAAAAAGGCATGGGGAGATACGCTAGACCTGCGAGACATATTGGAGGACAAAGCAAAGCATGCAAGATCGATCTATGGATCACGAGGGTGCGCCACTCTGCGAGATGATAAACGTCACGCCGGATACAGCAAAAGCAAATCCGGCCGGGCCGAACATAGCGGGCAAGACCCATTCAAGCTGCGTTGCGATATAGCCCAATATAGAGGCGCCGCACACCCTTTATGCTTCACAGACAAAGTAATGGATCATCAAATCCCATAAGGTTTCAAACCTGTAAATATTGAATCATACGACAGCACTACAGATCCTGCAGTACGGATCGAGGATTTCCTCCTTCACATCCACATGGCCCGCGGTGATGACTTACACGCCATTAAATACCTCCCACTAAAGCTCAAGGGACCAGCGCAGCATTGTCTTAACAACTTGCCAGCCGAGTCCATCAGCTGTTGGGAAGATCTGGAAGCCGCATTCCTCAACAACTTTTAGGGCACTTATGTGCGGCCACCAGACGCCGATGACTTGAGCCACATAATTCAGCAGCCAGAAGAATCGGCCAGGCAATTCTGGACTCGGTTCCTAACAAAGAAAAATCAAATTGTTGACTATCTGGATGCAGAGGCCCTAGCGGCTTTCAAACACAACATCCATGAAGAATGGCTAGCCCGACACCTTGGTCAGGAAAAGCCGAAATCTATGGCAGCCCTCACGATACTCATGACCCGCTTTTGTGCGGGAGAAGACAGCTGGCTGGCTCGTAGTAATAACATATCAAAGAACCATGGTACTTCGGATATCAAGGACGGCAATAGCAGGTCACATCGCAACAAACATAAGCGCCGCATCAACAGTGATAATAACGAGGATATGGCAGTCAATGCTGGATTCAAAGGCTCTAAACCCGGTCAGCGGAAAAAGCCATTCAAACAAAGTACGCCGGGACCGTCCAGCTTGGACCGTATACTCGATCGCTCGTGTCAAATACACGGCACCCCAGAAAAGCCAGCCAATCACACCAACAGGGATTGTTGGGTGTTCAAGCAGGCCGGCAAGTTAATTGCCAAAAACAAGGACAAGGGGCGACATAGCGATGATGAGGAGGAGCCCCAGCAGCCACACACCGGAGGACAGAAGAGGTTTCCCCCACAACTGCGGACAGTGAACATGATATACGCAACCCACATCCCCAAGAGGGAGCGGAAGCGTGCGCTTAGGGACATATATGTGTTGGAGCCAGTCGCCCCGTGGTCCTCCTATCCGATCACTTTCGATCGCAGGGACCATCCCACTAGTATCCATCATGGCGGATTCACCGCACTAGTTCTGGACCCAGTCATTGATGGATTTCACCTCACTCGAGTCCTTATGGATGGCGGCAGCAGCCTGAACCTGCTTTATCAGGATACAGTGCGCAAAATGGGTATAGACCCCTCAAGGATCCAACCCACAAAAACGACCTTTAAGGGCGTCATTCCAGGCATAGAGGCCCATTGTACAGGCTCAATTACACTAGAAGTGATCTTCGGATCCCCGGATAAGTTCCGAAGCGAAGAGTTAATCTTCGATATAGTCCCGTTTCGCAGTGGTTATCATGCACTACTCGGGCGAACTGCATTTGCGAGATTCAATGCGGTACCGCATTATGCATACCTCAAGTTCAAGATACCGGGACCTCGCGGGGTTATTACTGTCAATGGAAACACAGAGCGCTCTCTCCGACCAGAGGAGCACACTACGGCCCTTGCAGCAGAAGCGCAAAGCAGCCTCTCAAGGCAATCCAGCAGTTCGGCGTTTCAAGATCCGGACACCTTCAAGCGCGCTCGGAGCAATCGGCAAATAGACCGCCCGGCGCGATCTGAGCTCGCGTAGCAATGCGGCCCCCACCCCAGTCCCAGCCAAACGGCGAAGCTCGTGCCACACGTACATAATTATGCATTAAAAATACCATTGGCACAGGTGGGGAGGGGGGCACACTGCGGCACGCCCCAAGACGCGGCTTAAACCACACTAGGGGCTTCCCGTTTGGTTATTTTTCTCTTTTTCAGGACCTTAATCTCTGGAAACCCTGTCCGGCAGCACTATTGCCAAACACATGATGCAGCAACCAAGGAGGCAGAAAGCTACGTCACACCATGGAATTCCCAGGTGGATTACAATACCGAGCAAAATATTTGATTTAATACTATTCCTCAGCTTGCCCTTGGAAGGGACATAGTCCCACTCTTTGCTTATCGCACTAGCTGTATCATTCTGCTTTAATGCACCTCTTTGAATAAACAATGCATAACATCACAACTATTATTGCATTCTTGTTATATATATGTGTGTTCATTAACGATGCCTTGCAACCGTACACTTTGGTACGGCCAATACACCAGGGGCTTACGTACCCAACAATATGGTGTGAAAAGTCTGAACACTTTCACAAGTGCGGCACCCCGAACTTATAGCATTATATGCATCAGCTCCGAATCATGTCTTTGGTCAAATGTTGGGTTTTCCTAGCTCCTATGTTTTGGTACCTTACGTTCCGCTCTATCGGCTAAGGTAGCGCTAGGAGAACTACTGCGATTGTGCCCCGGTTCTGCCGGGCTGAGCACCTCAGTAGAGAAAGCTAAAACTGACTGTCATGATAAGGCGAGAGACTGGTCGCTGTTCGGCGAGGTTTTCGAGTCCCTAAAGAATTATGCCGCTTAGGGTGAGGGGCCGCCCCTGTCCGGCTTAAAGGCGTGTATCGCGCCCCGAATTCGGCCTTCCGAATACCAGGGGCTTCGCCGAAATTTAAAATTATAGAATTCTATGGCTAAGTGAGAATGATAAAGTATTATTAGTCCGGTTGCCTTGTTCGTTGTGCTGAGCACCTCCCTCGAAGGACCCAAAGATGGGAACAAGAGTGCTCAGGTTTATCCCGAACACCCCAGCACTCATGGCATGGGGGAAGAAGCCGAGGACTAGCCATCTCTCAGATTGGATAAATAGCCAAACAGAAGGTAATATTTTAAATTCACACAAGCGTTGCATAGCGCATATGAAACAAGTTTTCATCATACAGGATCACACGAGCAAGTTTACTCAAATATTACATCCTTTGAACATTCGTCCGCTACAAGACGGGCACCCTTTAGGACACCCTCATAAAAATTGTCGGGGGTGCGATGCTCCTTGCCCTGCGGCGGTCCTTCCTTGATCAGCTTCACAGCATCTAGCTTGGCCCACTTCACCTTCACACGGGCGAAAGCCCGGTGTGCACCTTCGATGCAGACGGACCGCTTGACGACCTCCAGCCGTGGGCAGGCATCCACAAGCCGCCTCACCAGGCCGAAGTAGCTATTCGGAAGGGCGTCGCCAGGCCACAGCCGGACTATAAGGCCCTTCATGGCCTGTTCGGCCGCCTTGTGCTGCTCGACCAGCTGCTTTAGCTGGTCGCTCAGAGGCATTGGGTGTTCGGTCCCAGTATACTGAGACCAGAACAGCTTCTCCGTTGAGCTTCCCTCCTCGGCCTGGTAAAACTGCGCGGCATCCGACACGCTGCGGGGCAAATCTGCGAATGCTCCTGGAGAGCTCTAAATTCGGGTAAGTAATCGGTAATTTACTTTTACATGCTTGCTCTGCATATAGAATGCCTTACCCGCCGCTATCTTCTTCATTGCGTCGATCTCCTGGAGGGCCTTTTGGGCCTCGACCTTGGCACTCTTCGCACTCTCGAGGGCCGCGGCAAGCTCAGACTCTCGCGTCTTCGAGTCAAGCTCCAACGCCTCATGCTTCGTCACGAGAGCCTGGAGCTCTTGCTGCACCTCGCCCACACGAGCCTCTTGCTTTTCCCGCTCGGTGCGCTCCTTGGCTGCTTTATCTTTGGCCTTGGTTAGCGCTTGCTTCAGGGTCGCCACCTCGCTCGTGGCCCCTGGCAAATATACGATGATCCTATCATTTTGCAATCGCGTCTTATTTTATACATATCTATAGATAGGGTATTACTTACCCTTGTTCTCCTCGAGCTGCCTCTTGGCAAGGCCGAGCTCTTTCTTCGACCCCTCGAGGTCCTGCTTTAGTACGGCAACCTCTGCAGTCAGTGCGGCGGACGCCAGCAGCAAGGCCTGCATATGCATATTGACATACTTATATTAGAATCCTACGATATTATTTGATCCTCTGTTCGGCTTTTCTTTGGGAACATCGAACAAAGCCTGTTAGAAACACTTACCTCAAAGCCTGTTAGAAGGATGGCACAGGCTTCAGTCAATCCGCTCTTGGCGGACTGAACCTTCTGGACCACCGCACTCATAATAGTACGGTGCTCCTCGTCGATGGAAGCGTTGTGAAGCGCTTCCCACAGATTGTTCGGCGCCTCTGGATGGATAGAGGTCACCGGCACAGGTGTCTTGCCCCTCTTGGAAGGAGGCCGCCTACCCGAGCCCGGAACCACTGGAGGTTCTGGCGCGGTGTTCGGCTGAGGGCCGAACTCGGAGCTCTCAGGAGCCCTGTCCCCTCGGCTCGCGAAGTCCGAAAGGTTGCCTTGAGGCACCTCCAGGACTGTCTCTCCTCGACCCGGTGCCTCTTGAGACAGCGCCTCGGCATCGTCAGCAGGATGAGGGGAGGTGGCGGTCGGGACTGGATCGCTATCCATGTCCGACGAGCCCAGGGAGCCGTCCGATGATACATCGATACTGGCTCATGGCGGCCTGCATAATTATGTTCGGTGTTAGGGAAAGCAGTGCGACAAAGGAATGCTATGAGTTACTCTGGTATCCGAATACTTATGAGTTACTCTGGTATTCGAATACTTATGTGCGACAAAGGGGCTTGGCCCTGGGCAACCACTCGTCTTCGCCTTCGTCAGCGGCGGTGGAACTGTCCGGAAGGAGAGTCCTTCCCTTCTTGGACCCTTCTCCCCCCCCAGTTGGGGCGGCCTTCCTTTTCTTATCTCCCCCAGCTGGAGGGGGAGCATCTTCTTCTTCTTCCTCGTCTTCGGGGGAGGAGTGCGCCGCAGAGTTATCGGACGGTGAGTCCGATGACGCCTAGCGTCGGAAACTCTTTCGGGTTCCCTTGGCCTTCTTGGTCTTCTCCGGCACCGTATAAGGAGCCGGAGTCAGCATCTTCACCAGAAGAGCGTCCGCTGGGCCTTCGGGCAAAGGAGCCGGATAGTCGATCTGTCTGGCCGTCTCCTGCCAGTCCTGTCAAAGGTACGGGAGTTTAGATCCCGCATAGAGTCAATCTATAAAAGATAAGTATCCTGTGAAAGGTAAAGCAGCTTACTGCACTAGCTTGGCGCTTCGCGCTGAATCCGCGATCCTCAGTAATGGGAGGAGGGACCTCGGCGCTTTTGAACAGCACCCTCTAGGCATCTTCGTGAGTTGTGTCGAAGAGCCTGTTTAGAGTTCGGTGCTGCGCCGGGTCGAACTCCCACAAGTTGAAGTCTCGTTGTTGGCACGGGAGGATCCGGTGGTGGAGCATGACCTAGACTACGTTGACAAGTTTGAGCTTATTGTTCACCATGTTTTGAATACATGTTTGGAGTTCGGTCAGCTCTCCCGAACTACCGCAGGACAGGCCCTTCTCTTTCTAGGAGGTGAGCCGCATGGGGATGCCAGATCGGAACTCGGGGGCCGCTGCGCATGCAGGGTCATGCGGCTCGGTGATGTAGAACCACCCCGATTGCCACCCCTTTATGGTTTCCACAAAGGAGCCCTCGAGCCATGTAACGTTGGGCATCTTGCCCACCATGGCGCCTCCGCACTCCGCCTGGCGGCCACGCACAACCTTCGGCTTGACATTGAAGGTCTTCAGCCATAAACCGAAGTGGGGCTTGATGCGGAGGAAGGCCTCGCACACGACGATAAACGCCGAGATGTTGAGGATGAAGTTTGGGACCAGATCGTGGAAATCCAGGCCGTAGTAGAACATGATCCCCTGGACGAATGGGTGGAGAGGGAATCCCAGTCCACGGAGGAAATGGGTAAGGAACACTACCCTCTCATGGGGCCGGGGGGTGGGGATGAGCTGCCCCTCATATGGGAGCCGGTGCCTGATGTCGTCGGGCAGGTATCCGGCTCTCCTTAGCTTCTTGATGTCTCCCTCCGTGATGGAGGAGACCATCCACCTGCCTCTCGCTCCGGACATGGTTGGGGAAGGTTGAGGTGGGAAGTGCGGACTCGGGCGCTAGAGCTTGAGTGTGCGAAAATGGATGAGCAAAGGAGGAAGAAGGCGTGGATGAAAAGGTGAATCCTTATCCCTTTATATGGGTGGACGGAACTAACCGTCCCCACTAGCCTGGTAAAACTCGCTTATCCCCCAAGCGCCATAATCGATGGTGCGGTTGGGTTACCCACGCCCGTATTGATGAGAATCCCGTAATAAGGGGACACGATCTCTGCTTTGACAAGACGTGTCAAAAAACTGCATCGCGTTATGTGCGAGGCTAGTTAAAGGAAACGGTTCGAATAATCACCGGTCCATGGCATAATGTCGTGTTGCCAAAACAAGTCAGCAAGTTAGATTTGCGGAAATATTATTCTCTCTATGGTGGTATGTGGAACTTATTTTGCAGGGTTGGACACTATCCTTGTATTCAAATTCTTCTGTGATGTATTCGGAGAAGGAACTCGCCTTGCAATGCCGAAGACAATACTGCGCGCCGGACTCATCGTCATTGAAGCCTGGTTCAGGGGGTACTGAGGGAGTCCTGGATTAGGGGGTCTCCGGACAGCCGGATTATATCCTTTAGCCGGACTGTTGGACTATGAAGATACAAGATTGAAGACTTCGTCTCGTGTTCGAATGGGACTCTACTTGGGGTGGAAGGCAAGCTAGGCAATACGGATATGGATATCTCCTCCTTTGTAACCGACCTTGTGTAACCCTAACCTTCTCCGGTGTCTATATAAACCGGAGAGTTTTAGTCCATAGGACAAACAACAATCATACCATAGGCTAGCTTCTAGGATTTAGCCTCTCTGATCTCGTGGTAGATCTACTCTTGTACTACCCATATCATCAATATTAATTAAGCAGGATGTAGGGTTTTACCTACATCAAGAGGGCCCGAACCTGGGTAAAACTTTGTGTCCCCTGCCTCCTGTTACCATCCGGCCTAGACGCACAGTTCGGGACCCCCTACCCGAGATCTGCCGGTTTTGACACCGACAATGCCATTCAGAATAATTAACCATAATATTATCTAGGAGTTTAGTAGCATCTCCTAAAGTGATTTCCATAAAAGTGGCTCCCGCGGCCGAATCTAAAAGATTTCTAGAAGCAAAATTCAATCCGGTATAAAAATTCTGTATAATCATCCACAAATTCAAACCATGAGTAGGGCAATTACGTATCATTAATTTCATTCTCTCCCAAGCTTGTGCAACATGTTCATGGTCAAGTTGTTTAAAGTTCATAATATCATTTCTAAGAGAGATGATCTTAGCCAGAGGAAAATACTTAGAGATAAAAGCATGTTTGCACTTGTTCCATGAATCAATACTATTCTTAGGCAAAGACGAAAACCAAGCTTTAGCATGATCTCTAAGTGAAAAGGGAAATAGCTTCAATTTAACGACATCATTATCTACATCTTTTTTATTTTGCATATCACATAAATCAACGAAGCTATTCAGATGAGTAGCGGCATCTTCACTAGGAAGGCCGGCGAATTGATCTTTTAACAAGATTCAACAAAGCAGTATTAATTTCACAAGATTCAACATCGGTAAGAGGAGTAATCGTAGTGCTAAGGAAATCATTATTGTTGGTATTGGTGAAGTCACACAATTTAGTATTATCTTGAGCCATCACGACAAACAAGCAAACTAACACACGAGCAAACAAGAGCAAATGGGCAAAAGAGGCAAACAGAGAGGGAGGATAGAGAGAGAGAGGGCGAATAAAACGGCAAGGGTGAATTGGGGGGAGAGGAAAACAAGAGACAAATGGCAAATAATGTAATGCGAGAGATAGGGATTGTGATGGGTACTTGGTATGTTGACTTTTTGCGTAGACTCCCAGGCAATGGCGCCAGAAATCCTTCTTGCTACGTCTTGAGCTTGCGTTGGTTTTCCCCGAAGAGGAAGGGATGATGCACCAGAGTAGCGTAAGTATTTCCCTCAGTTTTTGAGAACCAAGGTATCAATCCAGTAGGAGGCTATGCTCAAGTCCCTCGTACCTGCACAAAACGATAGCTACTCGCAACCAACGCGATTAGGGGTTGTCAATCCCTTCACGGTCACTTATGAGAGTGAGATCTGATAGATATGATATTTTTGGTATTTTTGATATAAAGATGCAAAGTAAAAAGTAAAAGCAAAATAAAAGCAAAGCAAGATTAAAGTAATGGAGATTGATATGATGAGAATAGACCCGGGGGCCATAGGTTTCACTAGTGGCTTCTCTCAAGAGCATAAGTATTCTACGGTGGGTGAACAAATTACTGTTGAGAAATTCACAGAATTGAGCATAGGTATGAGAATATCTAGGCATGATCATGTATATAGGCATCACGTCCGTGACAAGTAGACCGAAACGATTATGCATCTACTACTATTACTCCACTCATCGACCGCTATCCAGCATGCATCTAGAGTATTAAGTTAAAAACAGAGTAACACCTTAAGCAAGATGACATGATGTGGAGAGATAAATTCATGCAATATGAAATAAACCCCGTCTTGTTATCCCCGATGGCAATGATGCAATACGTGCCTTGCTGCCCCTTCTGTCACTGGGAAAGGACACCCCAAGATCGAACCCAAAGCTAAGCACTTCTCCCATGGCAAGAACTACCAATCTAGTTGGCCAAACCAAACAGATAATTCGAAGAGACTTGCAAAGATAACCAATCATACATAAAAGAATTCAGAGAAGATTCAAATATTATTCATAGATAGACCTGAACATAAACCCACAATTCATCGAACTCAACAAACACACCGCAAAAAGAAGATTACATTGAATAGATCTCCACAAGAGAGGGGGAGAACTTTGTATTGAGATTCAAAGAGAGAGAAGAAGCCATCTAGCTACTAACTATGGACCCGAAGGTTTGATGTAAACTACTCACACTTCATCGGAGAGGCTATGATGATGTAGAAGCCCTCTGTGATGACGGCCCTCTTCTGGCGGAGCTCTGAAACAGGCCCCAAGATGGGATCTCGTGGATACAGAAAGCTGCGGCGGTGGAATTAGGTTTTTGGCTCCTGTTCTGATCGTTTGAGGGTACGTAGGTATATATAGGAGGAAGGAGTACGTCGGTGGAGCACCGAGGGGCCCACGAGGCAGGGGGCGCGCCCTAGGGGGGCGCCCCCACCCTTGTGACCTCCTCTTTGATCCCTTGCAGTAGGGTCCAAGTCTCCTAGATCACGTTCGGTGAGGAAATCACGTTCCCGAAGATTTTATTCCGTTTGGACTCCGTTTGATATTCTGTTTCTCCGAAACATTGAAATAGGCAAAAAACATCAATTCTGGTTGGGCCTCTGGTTAATAGGTTAGTCCCAAAAATAATATAAAAGTGGAAAATAAAGCCCAATATAGTCCAAAACAGTAGATAATATAGCATGGAGCAATCAAAAATTATAGATACGCTGGAGACGTATCAGGCATCCCCAAGCTTAATTCCTGGTCGTCCTCGAGTAGGTAAATGATAAAAAGATAATTTTTTATGCGGAGTGCTACTTGGCATAATTTCAATGCAAATCTTCTTAATTCTGGTATGAATATTCAGATTAGAAAGATTCAAGACAAAAGTTTATATTGACATAAAAATAATAATACTTCAAGCATTCTAACAAAGAAATTATGTCTTCTCAAAATAACATGGCCAAAGAAAGTTATCCCTACAAAATTATATAGTCTGGCTATGCTCCATCTTCACCACACAAAGTATTAAATCATGCACAACCCCGATGACAAGCCAAGCAATTGTTTCATACTCTAACTTTTTCAAAACTTTTTCAATCTTCACGCAATACATGAGCATGAGCCATGGATATAGCACTATAGGTGGAATAGAATGGTGGTTGTGGAGAAGACAAAAAGGAGGGGAAGATAGTCTCACATTAACTAGGCGTATCAACGGGCTATGGAGATTCCCATCAATATATATCAATGTGAGTGAGTAGGGATTGCCATGCAACGGATGCACTAGAGCTATAAATGTATGAAAGCTCAACAAAAGAAACTAGTGGGTGTGCATCCAACTTGCTTGCTCACGAAGACCTAGGGCAATTTGAGGAAGCCCATCATTGGAATATACAAGCCAAGTTCTATAATTTAAAATTCCCACTAGTATATGAAAGTGACAACATATGAGACTCTCTATATGAAGAACATGGTGCTACTTTGAAGCACAATATATGAGACTCTCTATATCATGGTGCTACTTTGAAGCACAAGTGTGGGAAAAGGATAGTAGCATTGCCCCTTTTTTTGGGCCTTCTTTTTTTTCTTTGGCCTTTCTTTTATTTGGGACAATGCTCTATTGAACGATGATCATCACACTTCTATTTATTTACAACTCATTGATTACAAGTCGATACTAAAACAAAGTATGACTCTATATGGATGCCTCCGGCGGTGTACCGGGATATGCAATGAATCAAGAGTGACAAGTATGAAAAATTATGAACGGTGGCTTTGCCACAAATACTATGTCAACTACATGATCATGCTAAGCAATATGACAATGATGAATGTGTCATGATGAACTAGATGGTGGAAAGTTGCATGGCAATATATCTCGGAATGGCTATGGAAATGCCATAATAGGTAGGTATGGTGGTTGTTTTGAGGAAGGTATATGGTAGGTGTATGATACCGGCGAAAGGTGTGCGATATTAGAGAGGCTAGTAAAGGTGGAAGGGTGAGAGTGCGTATGATCCATGGACTCAACATTAGTCATAAAGAACTCATATACTTATTGCAAAAATCTAGAAGTTATCAAAGCAAAGTACTACGCGCATGCTCCTAGGGGGATAGATTGGTAGGAAAAGACCATCGCTCGTCCCCGACCGCCACTCATAAGGGAATAATCAATAAATAAATCATGCTCCGACTTCATCACATAACGGTTCACCATACGTGCATGCCCAGACCGACATCACGCGTACACTTATGCGAGACTGGTTCTACCGACGTGCTTCGGACACAGGTGTCTAGTGGGTGTCTGTTTCTCTAGCTTTAGTTGAATCGGATTCAATGAACATGGTTCTTTCTGAAGTTCAAAAAGCAATGACTATACCACGTTGTGGTTTTTGATACGTAGGTAAGAATAGTTCTTGCTCCGCCCGTAGCAGCCACGTAAAACTTGCAACAACAAAGTAGAGGACGTCTAACTTGTTTTTGCAGGGCATGTTGTGATGTGATATGGTCAAGACATAATGCTAAATTTTATTGTATGAGATGATCATGTTTTGTAACATAGTTATCGGCAACTGGCAGGAGCCATATGGTTGTCGCTTTATTGTATGAAATGCAATCGCCATGTAATTGCTTTACTTTATCACTAAGCGGTAGCGATAGTCGTGGAGGCAATAGTTGGCGTGACGACAACGATGCTTCGATGGAGATCAAGGTGTCAAGACGGTGACGATGGTGATCATGACGGTGCTTTGGAGATGGAGATCACATGCACAAGATGATGATGGCCATATCATATCACTTATATTGATTGCATGTGATGTTTAGCTTTTATGCATCTTATTTTTCTTAGATCGACAGTAGCATTATAAATGATCTCTCACTAAATTTCAAGGTATAAGTGTTCTCCCTGAGTATGCACCATTGCGAAAGTTCGTCGTGCTGAGACACCACGTGATGATCGGGTGTGATAATCTCTACATTCACATACAACGGGTGCAAGCCAGTTTTGCACACGCAGAATACTCGGGTTAAACTTGACGAGCCTTGGATATGCAGATATGGCCTCGGAACACTGAGACCGAAAGGTCAAGCATGAATCATATAGTAGATATGATCAACATAGTGATGTTCACCATTGGAAACTACTCCATCTCACGTGATGATCGGACATGGTTTAGTTGATGTGGATCACGTGATCACTTAGATGATTATAGGGATGTCTATCTAAGTGGGAGTTCTAAAGTAATTTGATTAATTGAACTTTAATTTATCATGAACTTAGTACCTGATAGTATTTTGCATGTCTATGTTGTTGTAGATAGATGGCCCGTGCTGTTGCTCTGTTGAATTTTAATGCGTTCCTTGAGAAATCAAAGTTGAAAGATGATGGTAGCAATTACACGGACTAAGTCCATAACTTGAGGATTATCCCCATTGCTGCATAGAAGAATTGCGTCCTGGAAGCACCGCTAGGTGCCAAACCCGCTGCAGGAGCAACGCCAGATGTTATGAACGTCTGGTAGAGCAAAGCTGATGACTACTCGATAGTTCAGTGTGCCATTCTATACGTCTTAGAACCGGGACTTCAACGACGTTTTGAACTTCATGGAGCATATGAGATGTTCCAGGAGTTGAAGTTAATATTACAAGCAAATGCCCGGATTGAGAGATATGAAGTCTCCAATAAGTTCTATATCCGCAAGATGGAAGAGAATAGTTATGTCAGTGAGCATATACTCAAAATGTCTGCGTATAACAATCACTTGATTCAACTGGGAGTTAATCTTCCAGATGATAGTGCCATTGACAGAATTCTTCAATCACTGCCACCAAGCTACAAGATCTTCGTGATGAACTATAATATGCAAGGGATGGATAAGACAATTCCCGAGCTCTTCGCGATGCTAAAGGCCGCGGAGGTAGAAATCAAGAAGGACCATCAAATGTTGATGGTCAACAAGACCATCAGTTTCAAGAAAAAAGGTAATGGGAAGAAGGGGAACTTCAAGAAGAACAACAAGCCAGTTGCTGCTCAAGTGAAGAAACCCAAGTCTGGACCTAAGCCTGAGACTTAGTGCTTCTACTGCAAAGGGACTGGTCACTGGAAGCGGAACTGCCCCAAGTATTTGGCGGATAAGAAGGATGGCAAGGTGAACAAAGGTATATGTGATATACATGTTATTGATGTGTGCCTTACTAATGCTCGCAGTAGCACCTGGGTATTTGATACTGGTTTTGTTGCTAATATCTGCAACTCGAAACAGGGGCTATGGATTAAGCGAAGATTGGCTAAGGACGAGGTGACGATGCGCGTGGAAAATGGTTCCAAAGTAGATGTGATCGCAGTCGGCACGCTACCTCTACATCTACTTTCAGGATTAATTTTAGACCTGAATAATTGTTATTTGGTGCCAGCGTTAAGCATGAACATTATATATGGATCTTGTTTGATGCGAGACGGTTATTCATTTAAATCTGAGAATAATGGTTGTTCTATTTATATGAGTAATATCTTTTATGGTCATGCACCCTTGAAGAGTGGTGTATTTTTGATGAATCTCGATGGTAGTGATACGCATATTCATAATATTGAAGCTAAAAGATGTAGAGTTGATAATGATAGTGCAACTTATTTGTGGCACTGCCGTTTAGGTCATATTGGTGTAAAGCGCATGAAGAAACTCCATTCTAATGGACTTTTGGAATCACTTGATTATGAATCACTTGATACTTGCGAACCATGCCTCATGGGCAAGGGCAAGGTGACAAAAACACCGTTCTCCGGAACTATGGAGCGAGCAACAGATTCATTGGAAATCATACATACTAATGTATGTGGTCCAATGAATATAGAGGTTTGTGGCGGGTATCGTTATTTTCTCACCTTCACGGATGATTTGAGCAGATATGGGTATATCTACTTGATGAAACATAAGTCTGAAACATTTGAAAAGTTCAAAGAATTTCAGAGTGAAGTGGAAAATCATCATAATAAGAAAATAAAGTTTTTACGATCTGATCTTGGAGGAGAATATTTGAGTTACGAGTTTGGTCTTCATTTGAAGCAATGCGGAATAGTTCCGCAACTCACGCCTCCCGGAACACCACAGTGTAATGGTGTGTCCGAACGTTGTAATCGTACTTTACTAGATATGGTACGATCTATGATGTCTCTTACTGATTACCACTATTATTTTGGGGTTATTATGCTTTAGAGACGGCTACATTCACGTTAAATAGGGCACCAACTAAATCTGTTGAGACGACGCCTTATGAACTGTGGTTTGGCAAGAAACCAAGTCGTTTCTTAAAGTTTGGAGCTGCGATGCTTATGTGAAAAAGCTTCAACCTGATAAGCTCAAACCCAAATCAGAGAAATGTGTCTTCATAGGATACCCAAAAGAGACTGTTGGGTACACCTTCTATCAAAGATTAGAAGGCAAGACATTCGTTAATAAGAATGGATCCTTTCTAGAGAAGGAGTTTCTCTCGAAAGAAGTGAGTGGGAGGAAAGTAGAACTTGATGAGGTAATTGTACCTTCTCCCTTATTGGAAAGTAGTTCATCACAGAAATATGTTCCTGTGAATCCTACACCAATTAGTGAGGAAGCTAATGATGAAGATCATGTAACTTCAGATCAAGTTACTACTGAACCTCGTAGGTCAACCAGAGTAAGATCCGCACCAGAGTGGTACGGTAACCCTATTCTGGAAGTCATGTTACTTGACCATGATGAACCTATGAACTATGAGGAAGCGATGATGAGCCCAGATTCCGCAAAATGGCTTGAGGCCATGAAATCTGAGATGGGATCCATGTATGAGAACAAAGTGTGGACTTTGGTTGACTTGCCCAATGATCGGCAAGTGATACGTCTCCAACCTATCTATAATTTTTGATTGCTCCATGCTAGTATATTATCTATTTTGGATGTTAATGGGCTTTGTTTTACACTTTTATATCATTTTTGGGACTAACCTACTAACCGGAGGCCCAGCCCAAATTGTTGTTTTTTTGCCTATTTTAGGGTTTCGAAGAAAAGGAATATCAAACGGAGTCCAAACGGAATGGAACCTTCGGGAACATGATTTTCTCAGCAAACGTGATCCAGGAGACTTGGAGTTGGCGTCAAGAAACAATGGAGGAAGCCACTAGGCAGGGGGCGCGCCTACCACCCTGGGCACGCCCTCCACCCTTGTGGGCCCCTCGTTTCTCCACCGACGTACTTCTTCCTTCTATATAAGTCCACGCACCCCCCAAACATCTAGGAGCACCAAGAAAACCTAATTCCACAGCCGCAACCTTCTGTACCCAAGAGATCCCATCTCGGGGCCTTTTCCGGAGCTCCGCCGGAGGGGGCATTGATCATGAAGGGCCTCTACATCAGCTCCATGGCCTCTCTGGTGATGTGTGAGTAGTTTATTTCAGACCAATGGGTCCATAGTTATTATCTAGATGGCTTCTTCTCTCTCTTTGGATCTCAATACAAAGTTCTCCTCGACCTTCTTGGAGATCTATTTGATGTAATCTTCTTTTGCGGTGTGTTTGTCGAGATCCAATGAATTGTGGGTTTATGATCCAGTTTATCTATGAACAATATTTGATTCTCCTCTCAATTCTTTTATGTATGATTGGTTTATCTTTGCAAGTCTCTTCGAATTATCAGTTTGGTTTGGCCTACTAGATTGATCTTTCTTGCAATGGGAGAAGTGCTTAGCTTTGGGTTCAATCTTGCGGTGTCCTTTCCCAGTGGCAGCAGGGGCAGCAAGGCACGTATTGTATTGTTGCCATCGAGGATAAAAAGGTGGGGTTTATATCATATTGCATGAGTTTATCTCTCTACATCATGTCATCTTCCTTAAAGCATTACTCTGTTCTTATGAACTTAATACTCTAGATGCATGCTGGATAGCGGTCGATGTGTGGAGTAATAGTAGTAGATGCAGAACCTTTTCGGTCTACTTGTCGCGGACGTGATGCCTATATACATGATCATACCTAGATATTCTCATAACTATGCTCAATTCTATCAATTGCTCGACAGTAATTCGTTTACCCACCGTAATACTTATGCTCTTGAGAGAAGCCACTAGTGAAACCTATGGCCCCCGGGTCTATCTTCCATCATATTAATCTTCCAATACTTAGTTATTTATTTTGACTTTTATTTTACTTTGCATCTTTATCATAAAACTACCAAAAATATTATCTTATCATATCTATCAGATCTCACTCTCGTAAGTGACCATGAAGGGATTGACAACCCCTTTATCGCGTTGGTTGCGAGGTTCTTATTTGTTTGTGTAGATGTGTGGGACGTGAGCGTGATCTCCTACTGGATTGATACCTTGGTTCTCAAAAACTGAGGGAAATACTGACGCTACTTTGCTGCATCACCCTTTCCTCTTCAAGGGAAAACCAACGCAGTGCTCAAGAGGTAGCAAGAAGGATTTCTCGCACCGTTGCTGGGGAGATTCGCACCAAGTCAAGTCAAGACAAACCAAGTACCCATCACAAACTCTTATTCCTCGCATTACAATATTTGCCATTTTCCTCTCTTTTTCCTCTCCCCCACTTCCCATTTTATTCACCCTCTTTTCCTCTCGCCCTATCTTTTCTCGTTCCCCTTCTCCTTTTTCTATTTGCCTTTTTGCTTGTTTCTTGTTTTCTCGTGTGTTGGATTGCTTTCTTGTCATGATGGCTCAAGACAATACTAAATTGTGTGACTTTACCAATACCAACAAAAATGATTTTCTTAGCACTCCGATTGCTCCTCTTACTGATGTTGAATCTTGTGAAATTAATGCTGCTTTGTTGAATCTTGTCATGAAAGATCAATTCGCCGGCCTTCCTAGTGAAGATGCCGCTACCCATCTAAATAGCTTTGTTGATTTGTGTGATATGCAAAATAAGAAAGATGTGGACAATGATATTGTTAAATTGAAGCTATTTCCTTTTTCCCTTAGAGATCGTCATAAAGCTTGGTTTTCTTCTTTGCCTAAAAATAGTATTGATTCATGGAATAAGTGCAAAGATGCTTTTATCTCTAAGTATTTTCCTCCCGCTAAAATCATCTCTCTTTGAAACGATATTATGAATTTTAAGCAACTTGATCATGAACATGTTGCACAAGCTTGGGAGAGGATGAAATTAATGATACGTAATTGCCCTACACATGGTTTGAATCTTTGGATGATTATACAAATTTTTTATGCCGGATTGAATTTTGCTTCTAGAAATCTTTTAGATTCGGCCACGGGAGGCACTTTTATGGAAATCACTTTAGGAGAAGCTACTAAACTCCTAGATAATATTATGGTTAATTATTCTCAATGGCACACCGAAACATCTACTAATAAAAAAGTGCATGCGATAGAAGAAATTGATGTTTTGAGTGGAAAGATGGATGAACTTATGAAATTGTTTGCTAATAAGAGTTCTCCTACTGATCCTAATGATATGCCTTTGTCTACTTTGATTGAGAATAATAATGAATCTATGGATGTGAATTTTGTTGGTAGGAACAATTTTGGTAACAACGCGTATAGAGGTAATTTTAATTCTAGGCCATTTCCTAGTAATCCCTCTAATAATTATGGTAATTCCTACATAACTTTTTATTGAAATTATAATAAGATGCCCTCTGATTTTGAATCTAGTATTAAAGAATTTATTACTTCGCAAAAGAGTTTAAATGCTTTGATTGAAGAAAAATTGCTTAAGATTGATGAGTTGGCTAGGAACATTGATAGAATTTCTCTTGATGTTGATTCTTTGAAACTTAGATCTATTCCACCTAAGCATGATATCAATGAGTCTCTCAAATCCATGAGAATTTCCATTGATGAGTGCAAAGAAAGAACAGCTAGGATGCGTGCTAAGAAAGATTGCTTTGTGAAGGCGTGTTCTTCTAGTTTTCATGATAATAAATATGAAGATCTAAAAGTTATTGATGCGTCCCCTATTAAATCTTTGTTTTGCAATATGAATCTAGATAATTATGGGACTGAAGATGAGCCACCTTTACCTAGAAGGCGTCCCAAAAATTCGGAGTTTTTAGATCTTGATGCAAAAATTGTTAAAACTGGAATTGAAGAGGTTAAAACTTTAAGTAGCAATGAACCCAATATTTTGGATTTCCAGATATTTAATTATTATAATTTCTCTTTGATAGATTGTATTTCCTTGTTGCAATCCATGCTAAATTCTCCTCATGCTTATAGTCAAAATAAAGCTTTCACTAAACATATCATTGATGCTTTGATGCAATCTTATGAAGAAAAACTTGAGTTGGAAGTTTCTATCCCTAGAAAGCTTTATGATGAGTGGGAACCTACAATAAAAATTAAAATTAAAGATCATGATTGTTATGCATTGTGTGATTTGGGTGCTAGTGTTTCCACGATTCCAAAAACTTTGTGTGATTTGCTAGGTTTCTGTGATTTTCATGATTGTTATTTAAATTTGCACCTTGCGGATTCCACTATTAAGAAACCTATGGGAAAGATTAATGATGTTCTTATTGTTGCAAATAGGAAATATGTGCCTGTTGATTTAATTGTTCTTGATATAGATTGCAATCCTTCATGTCCTATTATTCTTGGTAGACCTTTCCTTAGAACGATTGGTGCAATTATTTATATGAAGGAAGGGAATATTAAATTCCAATTTCCATTAAATAAAGGCATGGAACACTTCCCTAGAAAGAAAATTAAATTACCATATGAATCTATTATGACAGCTACTTATGGATTGCCTACCAAAGATTGCAATACTTAGATCTATCCTTGCTTTTATGCCTAGATAGGGGCGTTAAACGATAGCGCTTGTTGGGAGGCAACCCAATTTTATTTTTATTCCTTGTTTTTTGCTCCTGTTTAGTAATAAATAATTTATCTAGCCTCTGATTTGGTTGTGTTTTTTTTGTTTAGTTAGTGTTTGTGCCAAGTAGAACCGTTGGGAAGACTTGGGGAAAGTCTTTTTGATCTTGTGTAAAAAACCGAAACTTTAGCGCTCACGAGAATTGCTGCCATTTTTATTTGGAGAGTGATATTTAGTTAATTATTTTTAAAGATGATTAAATTATAAATTCCTCACGTCTATAAATTTATTTTAGAATTTTTGGGGTTCCAGAAGTTGCGTTAGCTACAGATTGTTCTTTTTTTGACAGATTCTGTTTTTCGTGTGTTGTTTGCTTATTTTGATGAATCTATGGTAGTAAAAGAGTTTATAAACCATAGAGAAGTTGGAATACAGTAAGTTTAACACCAATATAAATCAATAATGAGTTCATTATAGTACCTTGAAGTGGTGTTTTGTTTTCTTTCGCTAACGGAGCTCACGAGATTTTCTATTTTGAGTTTTGTGTTGTGAAGTTTTCAAGTTTTGGGTAAAGATTTTATGGATTATGGAACAAAGAGTGGCAAGAGCCTAAGCTTGGGGATTCCCATGGCACCCCAAGGTAAAATTCAAGGACACCAAAAAGCCTAAGCTTGGGGATGCCCCGGAAGGCATCCCCTCTTTCGTCTTCGTTCATCGGTAACTTTACTTGGAGCTATATTTTTATTTACCAGATGATATGTGTTTTGCTTGGAGCGTCAATTTATTTTGTTAGGATTTGCTTGCTGTTATTTAGAACAATTTTTTGCATCATGTTAGCAATTGCCGCAGGTTATGATTGTGAAATTTGGCAAATGGATGTAAAGACTGCATTCCTGAATGGATTTCTGGAAGAAGAGTTGTATATGATGCAACCTGAAGGTTTTATCGATCCAAAGGGTGCTAACAAAGTGTGCAAACTCCAGCGATCCATCTATGAACTGGTGCAAGCATCTCGGAGTTGGAATAAACATTTTGATAGTGTGATCAAAGCATATGGTTTTATGCAGACTTTTGGAGAAGCCTGTATTTAAAAGAAAGTGAGTGGGAGCTATGTAGCATTTCTAATATTATATGTGGATGACATATTGTTGATTGGAAATGATATAGAATTTCTGGATAGCATAAAAGGATACTTGAATAAGAGTTTTTCAATGAATGACCTAGGTGAAGCTGCTTATATATTGGGCATCAAGATCTATAGAGATAGATCAAGACGCTTAATTGGACTTTCACAAAGCACGTACCTTGATAAAGTTTTGAAGAAGTTCAAAATGGATCAAGCAAAGAAAGGGTTATTGCATGTGTTACAAGGTGTGAAGTTGAGTCAGACTCAATGCCCGACCACTTCAGAAGATAGAGAGAAAATGAAAGATGTTCCCTATGCTTCAGCCATAGGCTCTATCATGTATGCAATGATGTGTACCAGACCTGATGTGTGCCTTGCTATTAGTTTAGCAGGGAGGTACCAAAGTAATCCAGGAGTGGATCACTAGACCGTGGTCAAGAACATCCTGAAATATCCGAAAAGGACTAAGGATATGTTTCTTGTTTATGGAGGTGACAAAGAGCTCGTCGTAAATGGTTACGTCGATGCAATCTTTGACACTTTTCCGGATGACTCTAAGTCACAAACCGGATACGTGTTTTTATTGAATGGTGGGGCTGTCAGTTGGTATAGTTCTAAGCAAAGCATCGCGACGGGATCTACGTGTGAAGCAGAGTACATAGCTGCTTTAGAAGCAGCAAATGAAGGAGTCTGGATGAAGGAGTTCATATACGATCTAGGTGTCATACCTAGTTCATCGGGTCCAATGAAAATCTTTTGTGACAATACTGGTACAATTGCCTTGGCAAAGGAACCCAGCTTTCACAAAAGAACCAAGCACATCAAGAGATGCTTCAATTCCATCCGCGATCAAGTCAAGGAGGGAGACATACAGATTTGCAAGATACATATGGATCTTAATGTCGCACACCCATTGACTAAGCCTCTCTCATGAGCAAAACATGATCAGCACCAAGACTCCATGGTTGTTAGAATCATTACTGTGTAATCTAGATTATTGACTCTAGTGCAAGTGGGAGACTGAAGGAAATATGCCCTAGAGGCACTAATAAAGTTGTTATTTATATTTCATTATATCATGATAAATGTTTATTATTCATGCTAGAATTGTATTAACCGGAAACTTAGTACATGTGTGAATACATAGACAAACAGAGTGTCACTAGTTTGCCTCTACTTGACTAGATGGTTGAATCAGTGATGGTTATGTTTCCTAACCATAGACATGAGTTGTCATTTGATTAACGGGATCACATCATTAGAGAATGATGTGATTGACTTGACCCATCCGTTAGCTTAGCACTATGATCGTTTAGTTTGTTGCTATTGCTTTCTTCATGACTTATACATGTTCCTATGACTATGAGATTATGCAACTCCCGAGTACCGGAGGAACACTTTGTGTGCTACCAAACGTCACAACGTAACTGGGTGATTATAAAGGTGCTCTACAGGTGTCTCCGATGGTGCTTCTTGAGTTGGCATAGATCGAGATTAGGATTTGTCACTCCGATTGTCGGAGAGGTATCTCTAGGCCCTCTTGGTAATGCACATCACTATAAGCCTTGCAAGCATTGTGACTAATGAGTTAGTTGCGGGATGATGCATTACGGAGTGAGTAAAGAGACTTGCCGGTAACGACATTGAACTAGGTATGAGGATACCGATGATCGAATCTCGGGCAAGTAACATACCGATGAGAAAGGGAATAACGTATGTTGTTATGCGTTTTGACCGATAAAGATCTTCGTAGAATATGTAGGAGCCAATATGAGCATCCAGGTTCCGCTATTGGTTATTGACCAGAGACGAGTCTCGGTCATGTATACATAGTTCTCGAACCCGTAGGGTCCGCACGCTTAATGTTCGGTGACGATCGGTATTATGAGTTTATGTGTTTTGATGTACCGAAGGTAGTTCAGAGTCCCGGATATGCTCACGGATATGACGAGGAGTCTCGAAATGGTTGAGACATAAATATCAATATATTGGATGACTATGTTTGGACTTCGGAAGGGTTCCGGGAAAATTCGGACAAATACCGGAGTATCGGGGGGTTACCGGAACCCCCCGGGGAGTGTAATGGGCCTAGGGGGACTTAGTGGAGAAGAGGAGGGGCGGCCAGGGCAGGCTGCGCGCCCCTCTCCCTTTTAGACCGAATTGGACAAGGAGGGGGCGGATCCCCTGTCGGTGTCAAAACCGGCCGATCTCGAGTAGGGGGTCTCGAACTGTGCGTATAAGGTCAATGGTAACAGGAGATTGGGGACACGATATTTACCCAGGTTCGGGCCCTCTCTACGGAGGTAATACCCTACTCCCTGCTTGATTGATATGGATGAATATGAGTATTACAAGAGTTGATCTACCACGAGATCCGTAAGGCTAAACCCTAAAATCCTAGCTTGTATGACTATGGTCATGATTATTCTTCTATCCGGACTAAGCCCTCCGGTTTATATAGACACCGGAGGGGACTAGGGTTGTACAAGCTCGGTTATAGAGAAAGGAATCTTCATATTGGGTCGCCAAGCTTGCCTTCCACGCCAAGGCGAGTCCCATCCGGACACAGGAGAGAGTCTTCGGTCTTGTTCCTTCACAGCCCATTAGTACGGCCCATGTCCAACAGGCCGGACGCCCGAGGACCCCTTAGTCCATGACTCCCTCACCAGCCCATGAACCAGGCTTCAATGACGAGGTATCCGGCGCGCAGATTGTCTTCGGCATTGCAAGGCGGGTTCCCCTTTCCGAATACTTAAGGATAGTCTTCGGACGAAACGATAGTGTCCGGACCTGCATCACAAGTACCACAACCATAGAGTATAGTATTTTACGAGTCCAATCTGCTGATAATAATTTTTATAACATGACATCACGCTCGCCCAGTTATTCATTTCAATCCGTTTCCTATCCCTCCATTCCGCATTTCGAGGCATGGTCGTTATTGGCATGTTCTGTCGAAGCAGAGATCGTGTCCCCTTATTGCGGGATTCTCATCAATACGAGCGTGGGTAACCCAACCGTTCTGTTGGAAAGATTCCTTAGGAATAGGCAAGTCTTCATGCTCAGGAGGAGGCGTTCAATACTGGGTTCCTTTATAAAGGAACCAAGGGCTGTCTTTTTACGCCAAACCTCTCCTCATCCTTTCGAACCTCGATTTCTAGCACCCAAGGTTCGACTTCCTTGCTCCAAGCTTCCCCATCATGTTCGGACCCAGCCCTCAAGGTCGATGGGTGGCTTCCTCCGTTACAAAGGAGGATATCACAAAGCTTCTGGCGGCCAGATACCTGACCATGGAAATCCCCCAAAGGCTTCCTGCTCAAGGACATGTTATTCTGACCCCCAAATCCGGTGAGAGGGTCGTATTCATCTCTCACTTCCTCCGAGTGCTAGGGTTCGCTCTCCACCCCTTTGTCCGGGGGCTAATGTTTTGTTACGAACTAGATTTTCATGATCTAGCTCTGGATTCTCTCCTCCACGTCTCGGTGTTTATCATCACGTGCGAGGCCTTCCTCTGAATCCCCCCACATTTCGGCCTATGGCTCAAGACCTTTAGTGTGAAGCCGAAGGTAGTCGACGGGGAACAGGCGGAGTGTGGCGGTGCTATAGTAAGCAAGCTTGCCAACACTTCCAACCAATGGCGGCGAGAGTGGTTTTACATCATGGAACCCCATAGTACCAAGTCGGCAGCTATACCTGCATTCCGTTCCGGCCCTCTGTTACAGCTTGCATCATGGGTCAATAAGGGGCTGGACTAGGGATCAGTTGATGAAGTGCTGATAACCCACAAGTATAGGGGATCGCAACAGTTATTGAGGGTAGAGTATTCAACCCAAATTTATTGATTCGACACAAGGGGAGCCAAAGAATATTCTCAAGTATTAGCAGCTGAGTTGTCAATTCAACCACACCTGGAAACTTAATATTTGCAGCAAAGTGTTTAGTAGCAAAGTAATATGATAGTGGTGATAACGGTAACAAAAGGTAAGGTAGTAAAAGCAATGTTTTTGGTATTTTGTAGTGACGATAGCAATAGCAACGGAAAAGATAAGTGAAGAACAATATATGGAAAGCTCGTAGGCAATGGATCAGTGATGGAGAATTATGCCGGATGCGGTTCATCATGTAACAGTCATAACCTAGGGTGACACAGAACTAGCTCCAGTTCATTGATATAATGTAGGCATGTATTCCCAATATAGTCATACGTGCTTATGGAAAAGAACTTGCATGACATCTTTTGTCCTACCCTCCCATGGCAGCGGGGTCCTTACGGAAACTAAGGGATATTAAGGCCTCCTTTTAGTGGAGAACCGAAACAAAGCATAAACACATAGTGAATACATGAACTCCTCAAACTGCGGTCATCACCGGTAAGTATCCTGATTATTGTCACTTCGGGGTTAATGGATCATAACACATAATAGGTGACTATAGACTTGCAAGATAGGATCAAGAACACTCATATATTGATGAAAACATAATAGGTTCAGATCTGAAATCATGGCACTCGGGCCCTAGTGACAAGCATTAAGCATAGCAAAGTCATAGCAACATCAATCTCAGAATATAGTGGACACTAGGGATCAAACCCTAACAAAACTAACTCGATTACATGATAGATCCCATCCAACCCATCACCGTCCAGCAAGCCTATGATGGAATTACTCACGCACAGCGGTGAGCATCATGAAATTGGTGATCGAGGATGGTTGGTGATGACGATGGCGATGTATTCCCCTCTCCGGAGCCCCGAACGGACTCCAGATCAGCCCTCCCGAGAGGTTTTAGGGCTTGGCGGCGGCTCCGTATCGTAAAAGGCGATGATTTCTTCTCCCTGATTTTTTTTCTTATCGAAACTCGATATATGGAGGTGGAGTTGGAGTCGGAGAGGCAATAGGGGGCCCACGAGGTAGGGGCGCGCCCCCACCCTCGTGGCAAGGTGGTGGACCCCCTGCCTTCATCTTTGGCAGGTATTTTTCTTATTTTCTGAAAAGTGTCTCCGTGAAGTTTCAGGTCATTCCGAGAACGTTTGCTCTTGCACATAAATAACACCATGGTAGTTCTGCTGAAAACATCGTCAGTCCGAGTTAGTTCCATTCAAATCATGCAAGTTAGAGTCCATACCAAGGGCAAAAGTGTTTGGAAAAGTAGATACGTTGGAGACGTATCAACTCCCCCAAGCTTAAACCTTTGCTTGTCCTCAAGCAATTCAGTTGACAAACTGAAAGTGATAAAGAAAAACTTTTACAAACTCTGTTTGCTCTTGTTGTTGTAAATATGTAAAACCAGCATTCAAGTTTTCAGCAAAGATTATAACTAATCACATTTGCAATAACGCATAGGTCTCAAGTTACTCATATCAATAGCATAATCAACTAGCGAGCTATAATAATAAAACTCAGATGACAACACTTTCTCAAAACAATCATAATATGATATAACAAGGTGGTATCTCGCTAGCCCTTTCTGAGACCAAAAAACATAAATGCAGAGCACCTTTAAAGACCAAGGACTGACTAGACATTGTAATTCATGGTAAAAGAGATCCAGTCAAGTCATACTCAATGTAAACTAACAATAATGAATGCAAATGACAGCGGTGCTCTCCAACTAGTGCTTTTTAATAAGAGGATGATGACTCAGCATAAAAGTAAATAGATAGGCCCTTTGTAGAGGGAAGCAGGGATTTGCAGAGGTGCCAGAGCTCGGTTTTGAAACAGAGGTGAATAATATTTTGAGCGGTGTACTTTCATTGTCAACATAACAACCAAGAGATGGCGATATCTTCCATGCTACACACATTATAGGCAGTTCCCAAACAGAATGGTAAAGTATATACTCCCCCTTCCACCACAAGCATCAATCCATGGCTTGCTCAAAACAACGAGTGCCTCCAACTAACAAGAGTCCCAGGGGAGTTTTGTTTGCAATTATTTTGATTTAGTTTGCATAAAGCATGGGACTGGGCATCCTGGTGACCATCCATTTATCTCGTGAGTGAGGAGCGGAGTCCACTCCTCTTAAGAATAACCCACCTAACATGGAAGATATAGACAGCCCTGGTTGATACATGAGCTATTCGAGCATACAAAACATGATATTTATTTGAAGGTTTAGAGTTTGGCACATATAAATTTACTTGGAACGGCAGGTAGATACTGTATATAGGTAGGTATAGTGGACTCATGTGGAATAACTTTGGGGTTTAAGGAGTTTGGATGCACGAGCAGTATTACCGCTTAGTACAGGTGAAGGCTAGCATAAGACTGGGAAGCGACCAGCTAGAGAGCCACAATAGTCATGAACATGCATTAAAATTAATCAACACTCAATGTAAGCATGAGTAGGATATAATCCCCCATGAACATAAATATCGTGAAGGCTATGTTGATTTTGTTTCAACTACATGCGTGAACATGTGCCAAGTCAAGTCACTTAAATCATTCAGAGGAGAGTACCACCCTATCATACCACATCATAACCATTTTAATAGCATGTTGGCACGCAAGGTAAACCATTATAACTCATAGCTAATCAAGCATGGCACAAGAAACTATGATCTCTAATTGTCATTGCAAACATGTTTATTCATAATAGGCTGAATCAGGAATGATGAACTAATCATATTTACAAAAACAAAAGAGGTCGAGTTCATACCAGCTTTTCTCATCTCAGCCAGTCCATCATATATCATCATAATTGCCCTTCACTTGCATGACCAAACGATGCGAATAATAATAATAGTGCATGTGCATTGGACTAAGCTGGAATCTGCAAGCATTCAATAAAGAGGAGAAGATAGAGCAATATGGGCTCTTTTGCCTTATCAACAATAATGCATATAAGAGCCACTTCAACAATTTAATTATGGTCTTCTCCTATCGACCCCCAAAGAAAAGAAAAGAAATAAAACTATTTACACAGGAAAGCTCCCAACAAGCAAAAGAAGAACATGAAATCTTTTGGGGTTTTCTTTTTAATTACTACTACAAGCATGGAAAGTAAACTAATTAAAAGCTACAACTAATTTTTTTGGTTTTTCTTAAGGTTTATTAAACACACAAGAAGAAAGCATAAAAAGGAAAATAAACTAGCATGGATGATACAATGAAAAAGTATGAGCACCGACATCTAGCAATGAGTGTGTGAGCATAAATGTAATGTCGGTGGGAAATACGTACTCCCCCAAGCTTAGGCTTTTGGCCTAAGTTGGTCTATGGCCACGGCTGGCCTGACGGATATCCATAATAATAGTTGTTGGGGTCGTACTGTGATGAGGAAGAAGAAGGCTCAGATTGCCACTGGCTGACAATCATCTCCGGATCCCACTGGTAATTAGACTGTCGTGAAGGATCAAATTGTGGTTCCGGCTCTGGCTCCTCGGCTGGTGCAGGGTTCCAGTAGGCGTGGATAGCCATCAACGGAACAAGGTACGTGCCTATAGTCAAATCAAACAAAGAAGGAGCAGGCAAGGTAATAGTCTCATGATGATGTTTATTAAAGAACAATTGATATTTAAGCTCTCCTTCCCTATTCTTAACAATAAAATCATGTGCTACCATACTTTTATAATCTAGATAAACACGGGGCAACACTTTTTCTTCCTTCTTAGCATGCCTAATAGGTATGTTAAAATGTGCAGCTAGGCGGGTAGCATAGATGCCTCCAAAGATGGGGCCCTTGGTACGGTTCAGACTTAACCGTTTGGCAATAATGCTGCCCATACTAAAAGAGTTATCACCGTATAAACCATGGTGCAAAATAATAATATCAGGGATACTCAGGTTTCCATAGTTTCTGCGTCCAATTAAGCAACGACTAGCAAATGATGAAAAGTAGCGTAAAACAGGAAAATGTATGCTAGTGATTCATGCATCGGAAACCTTCCTTGTTTCCCCTATAGTGATAGTGTCAATAAATCCCTCCACATCATCACGATGTGGTTCTTCTTTCTTGCCCCCAAAAGGGACTACACAAATCCGACAGAAATCATAAAGTGACATCTCCTTATGCTCATCATATAAATGAAATTCCACCATAGGTGGTGAGTTCCTAGAATGAAAATGAAAGTTTTGCACAAAGGTATTTGTGAGCAAGAGATACTGATCGCATTGGTCATGGAGGAAAGCGGTAAGGCCTGCAGTCTGAGCCAACTCATGAAAATCTTCATAAATCCCGGCTGCTCTTAAGAAATCCTCGGAAGGCCATTCACACGCCCGAACCTCCGCGGTGCGAGGCAAATTATACTTAGGCTTCGGTGCCTTCTCCTTCGAGCTTTGGCTTGATGAGCCCTCAAAAGTCTCCTCGTCATTTTCTGAAAAATTCTGAAATTTTTGGTAACTTCAAAATAAAAGTAAACCAAACTCAATAATATTGATAGTAACTACTCCTACAAGTGTCTAGGGCCTATATCATGCATCAAAACTACTTTTGACCATATAAATTTGACATGCAAGCTCAAGAACAGGGTCACCTAAGCAACAAAAATTTGCAATGAACAAAGCACTAGAACAAAAACTAATTGGACCAATGGAGGAGTCACATACCAAGGAACAATCTCCCCAAGCAGTTTTGTGAGAGGTGCTTTGAGCAAGGAGATCGAAAATGGCAGCAAGATGAGCTAGAACTCGTGCTTGAGCTGGTTATTTGTGTTTTTGGGAGGAAGATGAAGTGTGTGGGTGCAGGAATAAGTGGAGGAGGGCCACTGTGGGCCCACAAGGCAGGGGGGCGCGCCCTCCACCCTCGTGGCAAGGTGGTTGGCCCCCCTGGTGTGTTCTTTGTTCCACAAATCCTCAAATATTCTAGAAAAAATCATATTTAATTTTCAGGGCATTTGGAGAACTTTTATTTTCGAGGTAATTTTATATTGCATGGATAATCAGATAACAGACAGAAAAATATTTATTTTATTTTATTTAATATAAATAACAGAAAGTAAAAGTGGGGTACAGAAGGTTGTGCTTTCTAGTTTCATCCATCTCATGATCATCAAAAGGAATCCACTAACAAGGTTGATCAAGTCTTGTTAACGAACTCATTCCGAATAACATGGAACCGGAGAAATTTCGAATAACACTATGTTACCTCAATGGGGATATTCACATCCCCAATAATAAGAATATCATATTTCTTCTTGACAACAGGAAGAGGAAATTCAAAACCTCCAAATATAATCGATGGAATTTTTCCAATAGAGTTGATACTATGAACTTGAGGTTGTTTCCTTCGAAAGTGTACCGTGTGCTCATTACCATTAACATGAAAAGTGACATTGCCTTTAGTGCAATCAATAACAGCCCGTGCAGTATTCAAAAAGGGTCTTCCAAGAATAATAGACATACTATCATCCTTGGGAATATCAAGAATAAAAAAGTCCGTTAAAATAGTAACGTTTGCAACTACAACAGGCACATCCTCACAAATACCGACAGGTATAGCAGTTGATTTATCAGCCATTTGCAAAGATATTTCAATAGGTGTCAACTTATTCAAATCAAGTCTACAATATAAAGAGAGAGGCATAACACTAACACCGGCTCCAAGATCACATAAAGCAGTTTTAACATAATTTCTTTTAATGGAGCATGGTATAGTGGGTACTCCTGGATCTCCTAGTTTCTTTGGTATTCCACCCTTAAAAGTATAATTAGCAAGCATGGTGGAAATTTCAGCTTCCGGTATCTTTCTCTTATTTGTAATAATATATTTCATATACTTTGCATAAGGATTGGTTTTGAGCATATCAGTTAATCGCATACGTAAAAAGATAGGTCTAATCATTTCAGCAAAGCGCTCAAAATCCTCATCATCCTTTTTCTTGGATGGTTTAGGAGGGAAGGGCATGGGTTTCTGAACCCATGGCTCTCTTTCTTTACCGTGTTTCCTAGCAACAAAATCTTTCTTATCATAATGTTGATTCTTTGATTGTGGGTTATCAAGATCAACAGCAGGTTCAATGTCTATACCATTATCATTACTAGGTTGGGCATCATCATGAACATTATTATTAGCATTATCACTAGTTTCAGGTTCATTACCAGATTGTGTTTCAGCATCAGAAATAGAGATATCATTTGGATTCTCAGGTGTTTCAACAATAGGATCACTAGAAGCATGCAAAGTCCTGTCATTTTTCTTTTTCTTCTTTTTAGAAGAGCTAGGTGCATCTATATTATTTCTCTGAGAATCTTGCTTAATTCTTTTAGGGTGGCCTTCAGGATACAAAGGTTCCTGAGTCATTCTACCACCTCCAGTTATAACTCTAACAACATAATCATTATCTTTACTATTCAATTCATTGAGCAAATCATTTTGAGCTTTAAGTACTTGTTCTACTTGAGTGGTAACCATAGAAGCATGTTTACTAATAAGTTTAAGTTCACTTTTAACATTAGCCATATAATCACCCAAGTGTCCAAGCATATTTGAATTGTATTTCAATTGTCTACCAAAATAAGCATTAAAATCTTCTTGCCGAGCCATAAATTTATCAAACTCATCCAAGCATGGGCTAGCAAACTTAGTAAACAGGATTACAGCTTTATCATATCTATAGAGAGAATTTACCTTTACTACCTGTGTCGGGTTATCAAGACCATGAGTTTCTTCAATAGGTAAAGGATTATATGTTTCTTCAACAGGCGGTAAATTAAGACCATGTATTTCTTCAATAGGAGGTAAATTCTTAACATCTTCAGCTTTAATACCCTTTTCTTTCATAGATTTCTTTGCCTCTTGCATATCTTCACTAAAACAAAGACACATCCGTGACATTTTGGGTCGAACGAAATTTTTTCTGTCATACATATGACACTTCTATGACGATAATTGTGACAAAATCCGGTATCATCATAGATGTGGTGGGCTCCTACTTCTATGACAAAAAATCATGACGGAAAATGGGCTTTTCGTCCTGGGTGGGCCGGAGATGCAGCTGCATGACATTCTTTGGGCCGTCCATGACAGAAAAAACCATGGTAGAAGCGAGGGGGAGGAAAATTTCGGGGAGTTCCCGGTTACGATGGGAGGTCGGGGGCCGAGCGATGCGTGTTTCTCTCGTACACATACGTGTGTGTGTGTGCGAGGCGTTGGATCTAACTGAACTCGAGCGAGGCATTGGGCTCTAACTGAACCCGAGCGAGGCGTTGGCCTCTAACTGAACCCGAGCGATTGCACTGCAGGCTACGCGTTACTGAACCCTAGCGATCGATCGATGGCTGTTAACTGAACCCGATCGAGCGATTCCTTCGCTACTGCTGCTAACTGAAGCCGATCGATGGGATGAACAGTGAGCGTTGCGGGGGGGGGGGGGGTTGGATGAATAGTGAGCGGTGGCATTACCTCTGGATGAACAGGACCCTGTGGTGTGGTGGAGGGCTAGATGAATAGTAGACAATGGAGGGGTGCCCGTGGAGGGGTGGATGAACAGGACCCCGTGGTGTGGAGGGATGGATGAACAGTAGACGGTGGAGGGGTGCCCGTGGAGGGGTGGATGAACAGGACCCCGTGGTGCGGAGGGATGGATGAACAGTACACGGTGGAGGGGTGCCTGTGGAGGGGTGGTTGAACAGGACCCCGTGGTGTGGAAGGCTGGATGAACAGTAGACGATGGAGGGGTGCTGAGGGAGTCCTGGATTAGGGGGTGTTCGGGTAGCCGGACTATACCTTCAGCCGGACTCCAGGACTATGAAGATACAAGATTGAAGACTTCGTCCCGTGTCCGGATGAGACTTTCCTTGGCGTGGAAGGCAAGCTTGGCGATGCGGATATTCAAGATCTCCTACCATTGTAACCGACTCTGTGTAACCCTAACCCTATCCGGTGTCTATATAAATCGGAGGGTTGTAGTCCGTAGGACATCAACTCCATATACAACAATCATACCCTAGTCTAGCTTCTAGGGTTTAGCCTCCTTGATCTCGTGGTAGATCTACTCTTGTACTACCCATATCATCAATATTAATCAAGCAGGAGTACGGTATTACCTCCATCGAGAGGGCCCGAACCTGGGTAAAAACATCGTGTCCCTTGTCTCCTATTACCATCCGGCCTTGACGCACAGTTCGGGACCCCCTACCTGAGATCCGCCGGTTTTACACCGACATTGGTGCTTTCATTGAGAGTTCTGCCCTAAGACTCTCCACGGCGGCCGCACCATCTGTGTCAAGCACACACATCGTAAGACACTGGCATAAAACTCTTCTTACCTGATGCCACCCGAGGAATTACATACCTTGAGCCTCATCAAGCCGCTTGTTCACAAGCGCGATGTCGGCATCTGCCACGTCCAGTTGCCGCTTTAGTTCGGCAAAATCATCAGTTCGGCTCGAGTCCGGACACACTGCCGCCTACATTCAAAGGCGACATCTTAGACCTGGGATTATGATCCTCCGCGTGCCGTCATTTCTTGATGACGCGCAGAGTCTCAGGGGCTACTATCTACACAGGGCGCATCTTATTCATGCGCAACTGACAAAAGTGTACATTATCTAATGTACCTCAAAACCCGTCAGTAAACTTTTGACGGCCTCATGCAATCCGCTCTCTGCGGATGAAGTCCTTTCAATCACCGTGCCCATCAATGCACGGTGCCCCTCCGAGATAGAAGCTCGCTCCAGTAGAATCTTTAGCTCCTCCGGCGAGCACCAGACGGTGCCGGACTCGTCCCATGACCTCTTTCGAAGGCCGGATGCGGAGAACCTCGGGGGGCCACATAGCTATCTTCCGCCCCTGCTGGATTCGGAGAAACCCTCCGCGACGACACCTCAGGGTCGCCCGCCTCGCTAGATGGCACGGCAGGGGGAGGCGTCCCGCTCTCCATCATCTCCGGAAGGAGATCCCTCGAAGACGAGCTCTGCTGAGAAGGGCTAAGGTCCGAGCTACAAGGTAAAAATTCGGTTAATCTTCTCGGATATAAATCAAGGATTTCCGTCATCCCTCAAAAGGAAAATCTTTCTCTACTTACGGCTCGCTGGAGGGCTGATCCCCTTGAGGGCGTAGTCCGGCCAAAGAACTCCCCAGCGTTGGACCCTCTGACGAGGATTTTTTCCCCCGCTTCGAGGCCACGGTTTCCAGATCGTTAGAGGCGGCTCTCTTCTTCCCCTTAGGAGAGGAATTGTCGGTTCCTCCCTTCGGAGCAGCCTCCTTCGAGGAGGCCACAGTTTCCTTGTCCTCCCCCTTGCTTCCCTCCAAAGGCATTATCTCCAGCATCCTGACCAGCACGGGATCCGGCCTGGTTTCGGGAAGGGGAGCCAGACACCTGATCAGCTTTGCCTTCGCTATCCACTCCTGTTTAAAAGGACGGCTCTTTTAGGGGCAAGTTTATGACAATTATACAGATAGAAGGTCCGGGCACAAGGTTGCTTACTTGAGTATCCGGGCGATTGCAGCTCAGGCCTGCGTCCTCAGTTAAAGCCGGACACATCTCTTGTGATCCGAAGAACAGTTTATACATCTCTGCGGGCATTGCGCCCATGAAATTCTGGAGAGCTCGCGGTCCCTCTGGATTAAAATCCCACAGGCGAAGGGGGCGACGTTTGCCGGGCAATATTCGGCGAATCAGCATGACCCGCGTCACCTTGACCAGGCTGAGGTCTCCTTCCAAGAGATCCTTGATGCGGCCCTGTAACAAGGGCACGTCTTTGGGCAAACCCCAATCTAACCCTCCGTTGACCCATGACGCTAGCCGTGGTGGGGGACCCGAGTGAAAGGCAGGAGGCGCCACCCACTTGGTGCTCCGGGGAGCGGTGATATAAAACCACTCTCGTTGCCACAATCCTATCTCCTCTTAAAAAGAGCCCTCGGGCCATGGAGCATCAGCATTTTTGCTTATAACAGCGCCTCCGCACTCTGCGTGCCGTCCCTTGATCATCTTCGGCTCCACTTTGAAGGTCTTGAGCCATAATCCGAAGTAAGGGGTAACACGGAGGAACGCTTCACACATGACAATAAACGAGGAGATATGGAGGATGGACTCCGGAGCTAAGTCATGGAATTCCAGCCCGTAATAAAACAGCAGTCCCCTCACAAAGGGATCCATTGGGAAGCCCAACCCCCGAAGGAAGTGAGACATGAACACCACGCTCTCATCGAACTGGGGACTGGGGATGACCTGCCCTTGAGCAGGCAACCTATGCGAAATTTCGCCAGTCAGGAACTTAGCCTCCCTCAACTTTAGTACGTCCTCCTCCGTGACGGAGGAGGGCGTCCATCGGCCTTGAAGGTCAGAACCGGACATTGTCGAAGGTCCGAAGTGCCTGGAATCTGGAGCCTAGGGTGTTGGAACTCGAGGCGGCGGGCGAACTCGCTTGAGATTGAAAAAAGGAGTAAGGCCTTGGTCTCTTTATAAGAGGTCGAATACCAAGAGCCCTCCCCGTAACCGTTCGGGACTCGTCTTTAATCGAGGAAACATGCTAACGGGTGCGGTTGGGTTACCCACGTCCATATTGATGAGAATCCCATAAAAGGGGGTACACGATGTCTGCTTTGACAAGACGTTCCAAGGAAACCGCCTCGCAAAACATGCTGAGGTGGAAAAGTAAAAACGATTCAAGTAAAGGACTTGGCCGTAGTGTGATGGCGCACTGCGGAATACGTCAGCAGATTTGATTTGTGTTAATATTATTCTCTCTATGGCAATATGTGGAAACTTATTTTGCAGAGCCGGACACTACTCTTGGTGTTTACAATCTTCTATGAAGGACTTGGAGGAGGAACCCGCCTTGCAATGCCGAAGACAATCTGCGCGCCGGACTCGTTGTCATTGAAGCCTGGTTCAGGGGCTACTGAGGGAGTCCTGGATTAGGGGGTGTTCGGGTAGCCGGACTATACCTTCAGCCGGACTCCAGGACTATGAAGATACAAAATTGAAGACTTCGTCCCGTGTCCGAATGGACTTTCCTTGGCGTGGAAGGCAAGCTTGGCGATGCGGATATTCAAGATCTCCTACCATTGTAACCGACTCTGTGTAACCCTAACCCTATCCAGTGTCTATATAAACCGGAGGATTGTAGTCCGTAGGACATCAACTCCATATACAACAATCATACCATAGGCTAGCTTCTAGGGTTTAGCCTCCTTGATCTCGTGGTAGATCTACTCTTGTACTACCCATATCATCAATATTAATCAGCAGGAGTAGGGTATTACCTCCATCTAGAGGGCCCGAACCTGGGTAAAAACATCGTGTCCCTTGTCTCCTGTTACCATCCGGCCTTGACGCACAGTTCGGGACTCCTTACCCGAGATCCGCCGGTTTTGACACCGACAGGTGCCCGTGGAGGGCTGGTTGAACAGGACCCAGTGGTGTGGAGGGCTGGTTGAACAGTAGACAGTGGAGGGGTGGTTGAACAGTAGTCGGTGGAGTAGCGCGCGGTGGAGGCTGGATGAACAGGAGCCCGTGGATGAACAGTCATAGGTGGAGGCTGGAGGAGGTCGACGGTGGATGAATAGTAGCTCGTGGAGGCTGGAGAGGGTCGATGGTGGAGATGAACAGTATCCCATGGAGTCCCGTTTTGCTGAACGCCACACCCCTCCCGATGAACAGAACCCCCGTTTCGACCGTAGCACTCCAACACAAGTCTGTTTCCTCCGTTTTGCGGTACGCCACACCCCTCCCGATCAATAGGACCCCCGTTTCGACCGTAGGAGGTCCGTTTCCTCCGTTTTGCGGTACGCCAGACCCCTCCCGATGAACAGGATCCCGTTTCGAACATGGCCGGTCGAACACAAGGTCGTTTCCTCCGTTCTGCGGTATGCCAGGCCTCGTTTCCATCGCCTGTTCCGTCCAAGCCCTCCCGATGAACACGACACATTCCGTTGCCTCCCCATGAACATGACGCATTCCATTGCCTCCCCATGAACACGACAACGACGTTGTTTCTCCGTTCCGACCCAGCCATGTACACAAGCCCTGGCCGTACATATGCGCGAGTAGGCGTTCGAGACCCCGCCCGTATGTACACATACGTGGCCGTATTTTCTTTCTTGCACCCTGGCCGTTGTACGTACGTGTACATGCTACGTGCACGCCTCTACTACGACACGTGCGCGCCTTTACTACGACATGTGCGCGCCTCTACATCGACCAGTATGTACGTACATGTTTGCGACCAGAATGACAACGCTACGTACGCTTCGACCAGGTGGGTCCCGACTGTTAGGCACTTCCTTGCCTGCGAAGATGTAGCTGGTGGGTCCCAGCAGTCGGGGGGCGAATCATTTTTTTGCTCGGACGCACTTCCTTGCGTGCGAAGATGTAGCTGGTGGGTCCCAGCAGTCAGGGGGAAACGTTTTTTTTTCGTGAAATAAAGTGGCCCGTCCGGTGGGTCCCAGCTGTCAGGTGGAGGAATCATTATTTTCCGCGTAATTAGGAGGCACTTCCTTGCTGCCGCCATGGACCCAGCTGTTAGACTCTCCATGTACAGTCCACGTCCGATGGAAGTTGTTCCTTGACAACGTTGACCACGCCGCGCCAAGAGCACCAGGGCGGTGGACGACGGCGAGGCCTAGGAAGGGGACGACACGGAGGCAGGGAACACTCGACAGTTGTTTCCCACGCGGAGGGGAGTACGACTGTACGAGGGTTTACTAGTTCGTCTGCCGTTGCCGGAGAATAACAGCAGGTGTGGGTGAGTAGAGGGATGGCTAGGCCAGCGATGGGAGTACGATCGGCGGTGAGGCCTGCGCGGCAGCACAGCCGACCGCGAGGAGGATGGAGCAGACAGTCCCGCCGGCGCTTGTTTGAGCGGCTGGAGCAGGAAGAGCAGAGATTGAAGAAGCACGACGGCCGTTGGATGGACATCCAACAGTCAGTGCTTGTGTGTCACCCTTTTTTTTAGGAAAGCCTCAAATCTATGGAAAACAGCATACAACCCATTTGCCATTATTTCTAATAATTTACAGCCCATTTGCTAATTCTTAAGGTTTTTTTTGGATCCCATATTCCTTTTGTTAGCATTACAGCCCATATTGTGGCAACGGTTAAAACATTATACGAAATTTTGCATATTTTGGTGCGGTCCGAACTGTTTTTAATCCCAAAATTTCGACTCACATTCAAACTAATTTTAAAAATGAATGTATATCAATATAAAATCCAACAAATTCTCCACGCATAAAAATTAATGTAATTTAAGATCTTGAAATTAAAAAAAGATATTTGAAACTAATTGTCGGTTTGATGTGTTTTAAAAATGTACATCCCATTTCTCATTACTGATGGGCCATTTTCTCGGCCAGCCGAATGAAAGCTCTCCTCGTCTTGAAAGATTTGCAGCCCAACAGGCCTGACAAAGCGACTTACTTGGCAAATCACAAAAAAAACTGTGATGTGGCCGTGGACCCAGCTGTCAGCCTCTCCACGTACAGTACTCTTCCGATGGAAGTCGTTCCTTGACCATGTTGAACACGCCGCACGGAGAGCACCACGACAGTGGACGACGGCGACGCCTAGGAAGGGGACGACGCGGCAGTGGAAGCCCGCACGGAGAGGACTACGAGGGTTCACTGGTTCGGCTGCGGTGTGAGGTTGCCGTCGCTGCAGGGCCTGGCCAGTGGTGGGAATAGTAGGGGGCGGTGAGGCCTCTACGGCAGCACAGCCGGCCACGGGAGGCAGGAGCATGTGGCACGACCGGTGCTGCTTTGGGCGGCTGGAGCAAGAAGACCAGAGGTTGAAGAAGCACTACGGCCGTTGGATGGACATCGTACGGTCACTAGAGCTAGAATCGTTCATATTGACTAAGTTGAGAAAGCCATTCGTCCCAGTCAACTTAGTAGGCCCACAAGTCAGCCTCCTAGCAAGGTGGGTCCCAGCTAGCCGGGGGAGTATTCATTTTTTTGTGCGTAATAAGGAGGCACTTCCGGTGGGTCCGAGCTGACAGCGAGGGGAACATTTTTTTCGCGAAATACGGTGGCCCGTCTGGTGGGTCCCAGTAGTCAGGGGGAAACGATTTTTTCGCAAAATACTGGTGGCCCGTCCGGTGGGTCCCTGCTGTCAGGTGGAGGAATCATTATTTTCCGCGTAATAAGGAGGCACTTCCTTGCTGCCGCCATGGACCCAGCTGTCAGCCTCTCCACGTACAGTCCACGTCCGATGGAAGTCATTCCTTCCATGTTGACCACACCACGCCGAGAGCACCAGGGCGGTGGACACTGGCGAGGCCTAGGAAGGGGATGACGCGGAGCCGATGAAGACGCGGCAGTGGATGCCCACACAGAGAGGAGTATGAGGGCTCACCCGTTCGGCTGCGGTGTGAGGCTACCGTCGCCGCAGGGCATGGCCAGCGGTGGGAATAGTAGGGGCGGTGAGGCCTCCACGGCAGCACAGCCGGCCACGGGAGGCAGGAGCAGGCGGCACGACCGGCGCTGCTTTGGGCGGCTGGAGCAAGAAGACCAGAGGTTGAAGAAGCACTACGGCCGTTGGATGGACATCGTACCGTCACTGCAGCTAGAATCGTTTACATTGACTAATTTGACAAAGCCCTTGGTACGTCAACTTAGTAGGCCCACAGGTCAGCTTCCGAAACGATGCACCGCAGATGTCAGGGGAAGGAATCATTTTTTGGGCGGGTGAAGCTAGAATATCCGAGATTGAAGAAGAAGCAAGGCATCTGTTGGATAGACATCCAACGGCCACTGCTGCTAGAACCGTGCGTTGACTATAATAAGTTGGCAAAGCCTTGCATACGCATCAACTTATTTTTTTAGGGGACGCGTCACTTAGTAGGCCCACAAATGTGTGACAGAGAACTTATAGCACATTTGCGTTTTGTAAGAATGTACAGCCCATTTTGGAATTCTAATAGAATTTACAACAACCCATTTACAGTTTGTTAAAAGTACAACCCATTTTCTAGCTCGGACAATGACTAATAATTTCAACCAACCGTTGAAGACAGAATTCAATAAAATTTCTAACATTTTGATGGGCTCCGAAATATTTTTATCCCGAAATTTCTAGTTAGATTAAATATAAATTTGTATTACATAAAAATCCAACGAAACATTGCCGCGCAACAATGAAAATTTAAGATTTTCAAAATCCATAAATAATATTTTATAAACTAATTTCGTGTTTGGTGCATTTTTTTATAGTTACTACCCAGTTTTTATAATTACATCCCATTTATTATTTTTTAAAGCCCATTTTCCTGTTAAGCCTAATGCATCCCTCCTAGGAAAGATTTGCAGCCCAGCGGGGCGGAGAATAACAAGTTGACCTTGCCTGGGTATTCCTCAAAAAGACATATAGCTGGGCTAGCCATTTTCATCTTGAAAAAATTAGTATCTGGGATGGATATCTGGCCTGGGCTAGACGGGCCACAGCCCGCCCAGTTAATACCCTGCTCTCCTCTGAACAACAACGAAAACATCGCCAAGAAAAACTCTGTAGTGCTGACGCCTCAAAAACACAAATACTGCTCGAGCTGCTTGGTCCCAGCTGTCGGCCGCACCTTGTGCAATTCTCTCGTTTATATTGACTACATAGGTTGACAATGGTGTGGGACCGTGATGTCACGAAACCAGGAGAAAGCAAAAAAAAATATAGTTGTACATAATAAGGAGGCACTTGCGTACGTACGGCTATGGCCCTAGTGGGTCCCTAGTGTCATCCAGTTAAAATAAAGTCATCTCCTAAATCCTCATGTTCGTTGACGATGTTAACAATGCTCGGCACCGCGGATGGTCTGATACAGCACCCGCTACTCATTCTGGAAGCCAGGATCATCAGACACCTATGAGAACCTTCGAGAAATGGAGACGGCATGAAACGGTAAGGTCGCGCTTGGGAGCTCTGGTTTATTTCAAACCTGTATTAACATACAAGTGTAGTATACCCGTCATCGAAAACAATGCGTAAAATACAGGCATAATGAAACCGAGGGCCCGACGTCTCTAAGTAAAACCGGCGGGTTACGCGTGTAATTTGAGAGACCAGTGTATATTTTACGAGCACTGCTATATGGACGACATTACCAGATGATACATGCACGACGTGCGTATCATGCCATCTATGGGCAAGGCTAAAACAACAGCTAACGGCTGGATTAGCAATCGTCCGAGTGTCGTTCAGTGTTTTTATCGTGTGTCAAGTACTTCTGACATTTTACTAGTCGAAATCAACCATCCAAGCGCCTTCGCCCAAGACCATCTGCTTTAATTTACAAGCGTCAGTTTTACAAGCGGTTTTGGTTGTGTCGGGGGTTGGGTGCGACATATGCCAAAGGATGGCTTATCATGGTGGGGGCGAGTAGAACGTCGCCGGTGCTTGGAAACGGGATAAGGCGAAGGCATGCACGCCGGAGAATCTTACCCAGCTTCGGGGCTCTCAGATAATACCCCTATTGCTGCTCTGCGGGGTCTCCGCATGATCACTATGGCAAAGTGTGTACACGGTTGCTCCTTGAGATGTTTCCTGGAGGTAGGAGAAGGCAAGGCTTGGTCTCTCCTTCCTATATGATCTGGTCTAGTGCTAATGGATTCCAACCCTTTGCATGGGTGCCCTGGGGGTTTATATAGGCCTACCCCCCAGGGATACAATGGTAATCTGACTGAACGCGCGCCCAGCCGTCAGTCTCTCTGGCCGCCGTCTTATCCGCCGACTCTTGGGGCCCGCCGACTGGCTCGGTACGGAGTCAACAGGCCGCGTCCACCGCGGGCGGGTCTTGCCGGCTGTAGATTACTGTAGCCGTGCCTCTAATGACGCGAGCTCGGTCATGGGGTCGTGGCGACAGCTCTGCCGTCTGGCGGGCGATCACTGTGGCCACTCCCTGTCGCGTCTGGTTAATGGCGCGTGGGGCCCATGGGAGGGGCCGGCCGACTCCTAGGGGCCGACTCCCAACTGGGCCGACTGGTGGCGCTCTCGCCATCTTCCGTACGCCCGCCGACTGGTGGGACCCGTTGTCCCTGGGTCATACCGGCAGGCCGTCGTGGGCACAGGACTCCGCCCACTGGGGCTGACGTCAGGGCCGACATGGAAACAGTGTCGCGCCGGGCGGAGACCTCTGCGGGTACGGCGTACTATGGCCACGCCTGCCCTTGGAAAAGGGTGGGAGTGGACCTTACTATGGCCACTCCCCATCCCGTCCCTCTTTATGAGGGCATGGGGGTTGTTGGCGTCGCGGGCCGACTCCCCATGGCTGGCTTCTCTGGAAGTCTCCAGTCAGGAGTCAGCTCATCCTAAAGTCGTCCTCGGGACTCGGCCGCGAGTGGGCAGTCGGCTGCCTCGCAGCCGACTCTCAGGAGGCGGCTCTTCGTCCTGGGGTCTTGAGGGGTGCAACCTGCCCCGATGTCTTGAAAGGTTCTGGGCCTAGGTTAGCCTACCCATGGCCCATTACTCTGACAGTAGTCCCCGAAGCTAGTGAGGCACCGAGGGCGATATGTCGAGGAGCCTCAACAGTTTCTTCTTTCCGGCGGCTGGATCTGGGCCTCGCTAGCCGTCTTCTGTCAAGCCGACTAATTGGAGCCGGACTTGCTTAAGGCCGACTTGCCCCTAAAAACGTTTGAAGGCGGAGTCCAGGCGGCGTGCCTGATAAGCCTCCAGGTTGCCGCCCGTTGTGGACCCGTCGCAAGGCGCCACGTGGCTGAGCTAGTCTGCCCACCCACGTGTGCGACAGGACAGGCCTACAGGCGGGGCCCGCCACTACCGCGCCTCGGCATGTGAACGGATCCGTTGTGGCCGTCCGGACGGTTGGGGTTCCCGCGCGGTTATTGCACGCAGTAACTTCGTGTGGTAAATCGCCGTGGTCGTGGGGTCCTGGGCACAGTTACTCCCACGACTGCCCCCTCGGCTTCTCAGCCCACGAGCCTACAAGTAGGCGGGGGGAGGGGGGCGGCGAAGCACGCGTGCCCATCCTCCCTACTCCCTTTCGCAACTTCTTGCTTCTTCTTTCTCTCGCCGCTGCTGCTCCGAACCACGCCGCGCCCACAGCGCTGAGCTCTTCCTCCGCCACCGCGCTTCCTGCTGTGCGCTCCGGAGTGTGGGACAGCTCTGAGGTTGATGATGACGACATCGAGATCCTCCGCAAGATACGGCGGCTGCCCGGCAGGGGCTTAGTGCGGGTCCGCCTCGCGCCGAAGGGGGAAATATCGCCGGCGCCGGAGGAGGGCGAGCGGGTCATATTCCGCTTGCAACTTATGTGCGGCCTAGGGCTGCCAGCGAGCGGCTTCTTCCGCTCCTTCTTGGAGTTCCACGGGCTCCAGCCGCACCACCTTACTCCGAACACGGTGGTGCTGCTGGCTGCCTTCGCCACCCTGTGCGAAGGCTTCCTCGGCGTTCTCCCCACCATCGAGCTCTGCGGTGAGTTCTTCCAGTCCAAGCTCGGCACACACGTCGCCGGCGTGCCGGCCCAGTGCAGTGCGTTTATCGCGATGCGGAGATCAGTGGCCGACAATCCGTTTCCCACCATCGCGCTGATTAAGTCGGTGAAGATGTGGCAGCAGTCCTATTTTTATGTGAAGAACGTCGCCCCAGAAGGCGACTGGGTCAACCTACCGGCTTACGAAGCCGGCGCGCTGGCTGGAAGGCTCCCCAGCTGGTCACACCGAGCCAGGATGTTGTCTCCTACTGGTGCCGCCGTCGTCGCGCGACTCCGAGTGCTGATGCAGTCGGAGGGCTTGACCGGGGCCGACTTGCTGGCCGCCTTTGTGGCACGCCGAGTCCTCCCACTCCAAGGCCGACCTCACCCGATCTGCCAGATGAGCGGTCATCGGGACCCGAGTCGGATGTGTTCCAAGGACATGCCTCACGCGGAGGTGGAAGACACGGTGAACTACATCGCGAACTGCGGTCTCACGGTGGATTGGCGGTTCAGCAAGGAGCCATACTCACGCGCCAACCCCCCGCCTATTATAAGTTGTCTTCCTTCTTCTTCTGTTTCTTTCGTTGCCGAGTCCGACTTGTCCAGTCTGACCTTTTTTTTGTTTTTGAATCAGAACCCTCTCGTCCATCCTTCGGCCGGCACGGCGGGGCCGGCTCGTCAATTTGTCCCCAATCGGGCGGAGAGCGACATCGACGATCCTGACTTGGGGGAGGCGGCCATGGAGGCCGACGCCGAGGGAGGAGGAGGAGAAGCAGGCGGCTTCAGGCCAACGGCCACTTTCGCCGACTGGCCTGATGACGATGCTAAGGGGGAAGTCGCCCCGTGTCACCAGCCAAAGACTGGCCAGCCAAGCGCGAGTTCCTCCACCGTCTTGGACGCTCAAGGCGGCGCGAAGAAGCACCGGGCCGGGCCGAGTACACTTGGTGGCCAGTCGAAGAAGTTTAAGGGAGCGGCCGCTGCGACCAAGCGGGAAGAGGCGGCCGCGAAAGCCAACCGCTTCCGCAAGGAAGTGAAGAAGCTGCTGCTGGTCTCTGCGTAAGCGCCTCCGTCCCTTATCTTTATTTTCTCTTTGTTGATCTTGTCTGAGTCTTTCATATGCTTCCCTTGCTTCAGGGCTCCCCTCACTCTTGAGAGGGTTGCCGCCGCCTCCATTATGGGGTCGGCGGAGACGTATGCCACTACTCGGCGGATTGACCCCGCCGCCGACCTCCGGGAGGCGACGGAGCAGAACGCACAGGAGAAGCGCGAGGAGGAAGAGGCCGCCCGACTGAAGAAAGCGGAGGCCGAGAAGGCGGAGGCCTCCGTCCTGAAAAAGCTGGAGGAGGCCGAGGCCGCCATCGCGGCAAGGCGGCAGGCTAAGGAAGTCGCGCACCGGCGGTCGGCGGTGTTCGTCACCCCTCTGAACTCTGCGTTGTCGCCCCCAGAGTTCACGGGGCAGTCAGGAGAAGCCGGCGGCGAGTTCCCGATCATGGAGAGGGGCGGCGGCGATGCCTCCATGCCGGACGCGGTCTTGCCGCCACTGCCGCCCCCGCCGCCGTCTAGGAGCGTGCAAGGGAAACAGCCGGCGGACCCGCCCTTCCCGCCGACTGAAGACGAGGCCGTGGCAAGGCTACTCCTTCAAGTCGGCTCGCCAACGCGCCGCCGTCTTGAGAAGGCGACTTTGGCGCCACGCCCCTTGGAGACCGGCACCGCTAGCTCAACGATCCCAGACGCCGAAGCGATGAGCGCCGCGCCCATTGGATGGGTGCGAGGAGGCGGCACGGGCCCGCTGAACCAGGCGCTTCTGGATGTCCAGACAAAGCCGCGAGCTGAGACCGACGCTATCCAAAACTGCACCAAGGCGCACCTGGCGTCGCGGGTAGCCATCCAGGTATGCTTTCTCCTTTCTCTTTGTTTTCTGGTTCCTCTCTATGGGGGCGCACCAGCGCACCCACTGGGTGTAGTCCCCGAGTTTCGGGCCGGCTGCTGAGCAGGCGGCCCGGAACTCCAATTAGTGAGTTCTAGGTACTAACTTTTGTCTGAAATACTTGCGCAGGACTATCACAACCTCCATGTCACCGCCTTCAACCGCAACATTGAAGAGCTGGGCAAGCGGACCGCCGACTTGTCAGAGAGCCGGAGTGAGTCCTTTTTCTTCTTTGCGAGGGCACGCTGGCGCACCCGCGGGATGTAGTCCCCGAGATTCGGGCCGACTGCTGAGCAGTCGGGCCAGATCTCCCCGGCGACCTTCTTTGTTGATGACTTAACGCCTTCTTTCTTCTTTCTCTTTAGAGGCCAATGCCACTCTTCAACAGCAGCTGAGCGAAGCCAACACCGCGTTGTGCACCAAGGGGGAGGAGTGCAGCAAGCTCGCCGCAGAGCGCGATCTGCTGGCCGCACAATTGGCAGAGCAGAAGGAGCTGCTTAAGAAGACGCAGAAGGAGGCAGAAGAAGAGGAGGCCGCCCTCCTGGCTGAGTTCGCGAGTGAGCGCTCCTCCTGGACTGACAAGGAGGCAATGCTAGCCTTCGGCTTCCACGAGATCGAGGACCTCGTCGACGGTGAGCTTTTTTGCTTTTCTTCTTCGAGACGCCGACTATAGGTCGAACCGACTCCTGGTTTTTTGACTTGTTCTTCATTCTTTTCATCTTGGCAGACTTCTTCCCGGCCACTCGGAAGCCGCCATTCAAGCTATCGAGGCTGACCGCGAGGAGCGGAGGGCAGATGGCGCGGAGATCGCCGCCGACGCCCCCCGGACCCTTGACGAGCATATTCTGATCATTTGGGCTCGTCTGTGGCCGGCCCACCGGATGCTGCGCCGGCTTCAACGTGTCGGCGCCCAAGCGATCGCCGCCCTGTGGCGAGACGTGCAGGCTCCGCGCACCCCCAATCGGACTGCTGACTGGCTGGAGGTCTTGGCTGGCCGTCTTGAGGCCTGGAAGGGTTCCTCGGCCCGGGCTTGAGCGCGCTGAGCCTTGGAATTTGTCAAGGCGTGGTATCCGGGGCTGGACCTAGACCGGCTGGCCACACTCTGGTCAGAGGCCCAGCCGGAGCCGGCAGCCGCGGAAGACACCGTTGTCAAGCGCGCGGTAGCGATTGCCGAGTACATCGATACTAGCATCTTTGTCCCCGAGCGGGCTAAAGACGGCAGGGAGGTACCGCCAGAGTGGTTTGGGATGAACCCAGACTACAGCGAGGACTCGGCGGAGGTGATCGGCTCCAGCATCGAGGAGGAAGATGAGGCAGAGGATGGAAGCGAGACGGAGGCACCGGAAGACGGAGCGGACGGCCAGCCTCAGCTCGATCGCGCCTCCAGCAACGAGCCGTGCCCGCTCGAGCCAACTACCGCCGGAGGTGATCAAGCCGAGACCGCCCAGCCGGCCGCCCCAACATCCGACACCGCCGTCACCTCCGAACCCGTCTGCTGCCTCCTAGGCTGCCACCTTATCTTTGTTTTATCTGCTTTAATAATCTTTGAAGAACTCTTTAATTCGCACAATTCCACCCGCGGGGTGTATTTTGAAATTCTTCTCGAAGATTCGGCCAAGGGCCTTTGTTATGTAAATATTCATCCGACTTCTATCTTTTCTTGCTCATTGCTTCTTTGGCTTTTTCCTTTGCCGCCTTCCCTCAGTTGCTGTCTTTGTCAGTTGGACAGCCGCTCTGCGGACTGCTGCTGGATCAAATTCTTGGTCACTTTGGGAAGGCAAGTACTTAGCCGTTTTTAGAGTTGTTTAGCAAGTCGGATAGAAGGCGACAAGCCAACTGTTCAAGAGTCGGTTTGTGAAAAAAGGCTGGAAGCCGGCTTTAAGCTATGTTTATGCTTTGAGTCCTTAGCCATTTTTCATGTGGATTCCCATTCTTCCTTACTCCTGCCCACTAGACAGTCGCTCTGCGAGCTACGGCTTCTGACAGGAGACGGCTTAGGCGCCACACACTACATGTCCGGCTGCAGGAAGCATTTCATAGCGCAATGCGGCAAGTCCTCGGGCCGACTAGTCGAACCCGGTGCCAAGCGGCATAACAAAGAGTAATATACTCAAAGGCATAATTCTTATCATATAGATAAAAGAGAGCAGTCTCCGAGCTCTTCTCGGGGGGCCCCGAAGTCTTGGTACTTTTAATACAAAAGGTAACATGGTACATACTGCGTTTAACTGTAAAATTTTCAGAGGAGATTTGCATTCCATGGCCGCTCTGTCTCTTTGCCGGAGTCGTCCCTCTTGCGTGCTCGGGGCTTCTGAGCGTCGATCAGGTAGTAGGAGTCGTTGCCCAACACTTTGCTGATGATGAAGGGGCCTTCCCAAGGCGCCGACAGCTTGTGCTGGCCGGCTGTTCGCTGGATCAGTCGGAGCACAAGGTCGCCCTCTTGGAAAGATCTCGGCCTGACCTTCCTATTGTAGTATCTGCGCAGGCTCTGCTGGTAGATGCTGGACCGGCTGAGTGCCAACAGCCGGCCCTCTTCCAGCAGATCGACGCCGTCTTGACGTGCTTCTTCTGCTTCTTCCTCGGTGTACATGGTGACTCGCGGGGAATCGAACTCTATGTCCGTTGGGATGACGGCTTCAGCACCGTAGACGAGGAAGAAAGGCGTGAAGCCGGTTGACTTGTTTGGAGTCGTGCGCAGACTCCAGAGGACGGCTGGCAACTCATCGAGCCAGCAGCCAGCCGAGCGCTCCAGAGGCTCGACCAGTCGGGGCTTGATGCCGGACAGGATGAGGCCGTTTGCTCGCTCCACCTGGCCGTTTGACTGTGGATGGGCGACGGACGCTAGGTCCAGTCGGATGCCCTGTGTCGCACAGAAACGGGCCAAGGCGCCTTTGGCAAAATTCGTGTCGTTGTCGGTGATGATGTTGTGTGGTACGCCGTACCGAATTGTGATGTCGGAGATGAAAGTCACGGCAGTCGGACCATTCAGTTTCTTGATTGGCTTCGCTTCTATCCACTTGGTGAACTTGTCCACCGTGACAAGTGAGTTAAGCCACCTCGCGCCGTCTTGAATGGTCCCACCATGTCTAGGCCCCAAACTACGAAGGGCCAGGCAATGGGGATGGTCTTGAGTGCAGAAGCCGGCTGATGCGGCTTGGAGCGGAACTTCTGGCACCCTTTGCATTTTTGGACCAATTCCTTGGCCTCTTCTAAGGCCGTTGGCCAAAAGAAACCGTGTCGGAAGGCTTTGGCGACGAGTGCTCTTGAAGCCGCATGGTGGCCGCACTCGCCTTGATGGATGTCTTTGAGAATTGCTTGGCCTTGCTCTGGCTCTACGCAGCGTTGGTAGACACCAGTGACGCTGCGCCTGACCAGCTCTCTGTTGACTATGGTGTAGGCTGCCGCTCGGCGTTGTACTTGCCGAGCTAAGATCTCATCAGTCGGCAGCTCTTTGCTCACCAGGAATTTGAGGATGGGTGGGCCCATGAGGGTGCTGCTATTTCTTCGACTGCCAGAACTGCGACTTGGACGAGGGCGGCTGGGCTGGGAGGCGGCGGGCTGGAGTCAGCAACCGCTTGCTGGATTAATGAAGTCCCCGGGCCGACTGGTGCAGCCCTCAGGCCGAGTTCTGGAGTCTTCGGGCTGGCCGCCGCAGTCCCCGGGCCGGGTTCTGCAGTCCCTGGGTCGGCTTCGACTGTGGCGGCTTTGGAGCCATCTGCCAAAATCCTCGTACCGTCTGCTGGGGCTCTGGAATCGGATCCGACTTCTTCGGGGGGAGCCGGCACAAAGATGGAGTCTGATTCTGGTGAAGGCTTGACAGACGGTTGAGGAGGCGCTGAAGGGCGACGCCGGATGGTATTGCTTGGCGGGTAGAGCCGATTCGTGCCAGGGTGTCTGCTTGGTCGTTGTCGTTTCTTGGCACATGGAGGAACTCGCACCCCTCGAAATATCCACTGAGTTGCTGCACGAGGAAACGGTAACTCGCCATGTTTGCATCTTTGGCGTCCCAGTCGCCGGACGACTGCTGGACCACTAAGTCCGAGTCGCCATAACACAGGATCCGGCGAATGCCATGTTCTTTGGCAAGCCGGAGCCCGTGAATGAGCGCCTCGTATTCGGCGACGTTGTTGGAGGCGGCAAAGTGGATTTGCAGTGCGTATTTGAGCTTGTCGCCTTTAGGAGAAGTGAGGACAACGCCGGCTCCCAAGCCGGTGCGCATCTTGGAGCCGTCGAAATGCATCCGCCAATGGGTGGAGTCGGGCGCTGGTGGTAGGTACTGGGTCTTGGCCCAGTCGACGAGGAAGTCGGCCAGTGCTTGTGACTTGATGGCGGTGCGGGGCTGGTAGTAGATGGTGTAGGGAGCCAGCTCTATGGCCCATTTGGCCACTCGGCCAGAAGCATCTCGGCTTCCGATGATCTCGGCAAGTGGGGCCGTGCAGACCACAGTGATTGGATGCTCTTGAAAGTAAGGCTTCAACTTCTTGGCGGCAAAGTGCACGCCATAGCACATCTTCTGGTAGTGGGGGTAGTTCTGCTTGGAGGTCGACAGCACTTCGCTCAGGTAATATACCGGTCTCTGGACAGGTAGTGCCTTGCCTTCCTCCTTGCGTTCCACTACAATGACTGTGCTGACTACCCGGCTGGTGGCGGCGATGTACAGGAGCATGGGCTCCTTAGGAGTCGGAGCCGCCAGAACGGGTGGAGTAGTCAACATCTTCTTCAACTGGAGAAAGGCTTCGTCCGCCTTGTGGTTCCACTCGAAAAAAGTGGTCTTCTTCATGAGCTGGTATAAGGGGAGAGCTTTCTCGCCCAGCCGACTGATGAATCGGCTGATGGACGCCAAGCAGCCAGTGAACTTTTGCACGTCCAGCAGTCGGCTGGGTACCTCCATCCTCTCAATGGCCTTGATCTTTACAGGGTTGCACTCTATGCCACGTTCAGAGACCAGGAAACCAAGGAGTTGGCCGGCTGGTACTCCGAAGACGCACTTCTCAGGGTTGAGCTTGATCTGGAATCGGCGCAGGTTCTCAAAGGTCTCCTTGAGGTCTTCCAGCAGTGTTCCATGCTTCTCCGTCTTCACCACCAGATCATCCATGTAGACGTGGGCGTTTCTGCCGAGTTGCTTGAGGAGGCACTTCTGCATGCAACGCTGAAAGGTGGCGCTGGCATTCCTCAAGCCGAACGTCATGGTTAGGTAGCAGAAGGCTCCAAACGGTGTGATGAAGGCGGTCTTCAGTCTGTCAGCCGGGTTCAGCTTGATCTGGTGATATCCTGAATATGCATCCAAGAAGCTCAACAGCTCGCATCCGGCTGTGGAGTCTATCACCTGATCAATTCTTGGCAAAGCAAACGGGTCCTTGGGGCAAGCCTTGTTGAGGCTTGTGTAGTCAATACACATTCGCCACTGCTTGTTCTTCTTCAGTACCAGGACCGGGTTGGCTAGCCACTCTGGAAAGAATACTTCCATAATGAAGCCGGCTGCTAGGAGTCGGGCTATCTCTTCTCCGACAACTCTTCTCTTTTCTTCTGATAGGCGGCGCAAGGGCTGCCTGACTGGCTTCGCATCAGATCGGACATGTAACTTGTGCTCGGCGAATTCCGTCGATACACCTGGCATGTCTTTGGGGGACCATGCGAAGATGTCCCGATTCTCACGGAGGAAATCAACGAGCTCGCCTTCCTATTTGCTGTCGAGGTTTGCGCCTACGACAGCGTACCTCTCTGGGTGCTCCGGATCCAAGGGTATCTTCTTTGTCTCTTTGGCCGGCTTGAACGAACCCTCAGCCTCCGACTCCTTGGGGTTAGGCGACACCTCTAGCTGCTTGCCGGCCATCGCCACAACCCGGTCAAGGAGCCGCTTCTCGGCCGCGATCACCAGGGACTCGGCCAACCGACTACTTTCAGCCGCACAGGCAGACGACTTCCGGTAGTCGCCGGCTACGGTCAGAATCCCCTTGGAACTAGGCATCTTCATCTTGAGGTAGGCGTAGTGGGGGACCGCCATGAACTTGGCCAGGGCAGGTCGGCCAAGTAATGCAAGGTATGGGCTCTCGAGATCGACCACCTCAAACCAAACTGACTCTCGGCGGAAGTGATCTTTATCTCCAAAGAGGACGTCAATCAGGATCTTGCCGATTGGTGAGCAGGAAAGGCCAGGAACAATGCCGTGGAACACAGTCCGGCTGTTCTGAAGCTGTCTTTGCTTGATTCCTAACTTCTCCATGGTTTCCTTGTACAGGATGTTGATGTTGTTGCCTCCATCTATCAGAACTCGCGAGAAACGAGCAACTCGTCTATCTGTGGCAAAGGTGGCATCCAAGACAAAGGCATAGGAGCCCAGACTCAGCATCACCTCTGGGTGATCAGCTCTGCTCCAGCTGATAGGCTTCTCGGACTAGTGCATGAATTTTGGTGTCTCTGATGCTACTGCATTCACCTCTTGCTACTGCAGCCGCCTGCTGCGTCGATCATCAGCCACGCTGGTAAATACCACGCAGGCTCCATGCTCTTCGGGGTACTCATCTTGTACTGCGCCGACTGGCCTACCAGCCGGCTGCTGGGGCGGAGGCGGAGGCTACTGCCCAGCAGGCGGGGGAGGCAGGCAGCCGTCTCCTTTGGCGATCCTGGTGAGCCAGTGGCACTTCCGGGTGATGTGGTTCGACGGCTTCGCGCCGATGTGGAACTTGCAAGGACCATCCTGAGTCTGCTCGTATGAGAAAGCCGACAACCAGTTGGGCTTGCCGCCTTTTTGTCGCTTGGGTGGAGGCTGCCCTTCCGGCTGCTGGTCTTCGACTGTCGCCACCTGCCGGCTGCTGGAAGCCAGCTGTGGGGCCTTGCGCTTGTGGTCGCTCTGTTGTTGTTGCTGATTGGCGTCTCCAGCCGGAGTTCTAGGAGCCTGAGGGGCCACTTTTCCAGTCGCACTAACATGAATCTCCACCTTCATGGAGGAGTCGGCCGTGGCATACTTGTCTGCTATGATCAGCAGCTCGTCGAGGGTTTCTGGCTCGTCGCAAAGGAGCTTGTGCTTGAGGAGGGTGCCTTCTCTGCACCCGGCGGTGAAATACTCGATAGCCTGCACCTCGTGCATGCCCTCGCAGGAGTTCCGAAGCTCGGCCCAACGCGTGAGGTAGTCGCGAGTCAACTCGTTGGGGCCTTGCACGCACAAGGAAAGCTGGCGAGGCTTGGGAGGACGCTTGTACGTGCTTGTGAAGTTGCGGATGAATCCATCAGTGAAATCGACCCAACTGTTGACGCTGCGGGGCTTCAGGCTGTTCAGCCATGTCCGGGTCGTGCCCGGGAGCATGATCGGAACATATTTTATGGCAACACTCTTGTTGTCGTTCGCTATGTTTACGTCCGTGGAGTAGTCAACCAGCCAGTCCTCTGGCTTCACGGAGCCGATGTACTTGGGCGTGTCTCTTGGGAGCGTGAACCCTTTGGGAAAGGGCTCGTCTCGAATGCGGGGCCCGAAACAAGGCGAACCCAACTCGTCTTCTTCTTCCAGTGCCAGGGATCGGTGAAGTCGGTCGATTCGGTGGCGGGCGTCATTTTCTCGGACTCCCTCTCGGCGGCAAAGGCGGTCGCCGAGAGTCCAATGGTCAACAGGCGGCGGGGAGACTCGCCTTTCCTTGCGAGGAGGAGGAGGCGGACAGTCGTCCCATTGTTCCACTACTCTCGGGCGGCCGTCTTGGTCGTGCTTTATTGTAACGCGAGTCCGACTGCAGCTGACAACCGGATCCTTGTCTTCTCTTCCGCAGGCGCTGCCAGTCGGCATCCGAGACGTCGCGCCTTGGTCTCGGTGTGGAGGCGGGTCGTCGTTTTGTCGCCGCGGTGCCTCTGTGCGGCAGCCGGCCTCGTTCGGCGCGGCAGCCGCGTCGAGGAGCCGCTGGACTCGCTCCGCCATCAGGCGGCACTCTTCACCCTCGAAGTTGTCCAGCTCGTCCGCCGCCGCCTGGGCGGCTCGAATGTTCTCCGCAGGCGTGGCGTACATAGGGCGATTTGCCCCGAATAGGTTGGCGATGGCCACGCCGCGCTGCTGGACCACGCCTAGGCGGCTGGGCCCAGTGGGGGCTGGCGAGCCACCTACAACGTGATCCATCTCACGCTGGTAGGCTTCTGACAAGCGTCTCATGCTAGTGCTGCTCTCTGTGGAGATAATACCCCTACTGCTGCTCTGTGGGGTCTCCGCATGATCACTATGGCAAAGTGTGTACACGGTTGCTCCTTGAGATGTTTCCTGGAGGTAGGAGAAGGCAAGGCTTGCTCTCTCCTTCCTATATGATCTGGTCTAGTGCTAATGGATTCCAACCCTTTGCATGGGTGCCCTAGTGGGTTTATATAGGCCTACCCCCCAGGGGTACAATGGTAATCCGGCTGAACGCAGGCCCAGCCGTCAGTCTCTCTGGCCGCCGTCTTATCCGCCGACTCCTGGGGCCCGCCGAGTGGTGGGCCCCGCCGACTGGCTCGATACGGAGCCGACAGGCCACGTCCGCCACGGGCGGGTCTTGCTGGCTGTAGATTACTATAGCCGTGCCTCCAATGACGCAGGCTCGGTCATGGGGTCGTGGTGACAGCTCCGCCGTCTGGCGGGTGATCACTGTGGCCACTCCCTGTCGCGTCTGGTTAATGGCGCGTGGGGCCCGTGGGAGGGGCCGGCCGACTCCTGGGGGCCGACTCCCAACTGGGCCGACTGGTGGCGCTCTCGCCGTCTTCCGTACGCCCGCCGACTGGTGGGACCCATCGTCCCTGGGTCGTACCGGCAGGAAGTCGTGGGCACAGGACTCCGCCCACTGGGGCTGATGTCAGGGCCGGCATGGCAACAACGTCGCGCCGGGCGGAGATCTCCGTGGGTACGGCGTACTGTGGCCACGCTTGCCCTTGGAAAAGGGTGGGAGTGGACCTTACTGTGGCCACTCCCCGTCCCGTCCCTCTTTATGAGGGCATGGGGGTTGTTGGCGTCGCGGGCCGACTCCCCATGGCCGGCTTCTCTGGAATCGCCAGTCAGGAGTCGACTCATCCTGAAGTCGTCCTCGGGACTCAGCCGCGAGTGGGCAGTTGGTTGCCTCGCAGCCGACTCTCAGGAGAAGGCTCTTTGTCCTGGGGTCTCGAGGGGTGCAGCCTGCCCCGATGTCTTGAAAGGTTCTGGGCCTGGGTTAGCCTACCCATGGCCCATTACTCTGACAGGTTGGAAAACGACAATCCAGTCACGGCCTAATATCATGAGTTGGTCGGAAGATCATATGGTTTCACATCTAACCTACCTCACTTGTCGTATAGGCTATGAATGAAACATCAAACGATGAACTTCTTAAGCACGGAAACAATAGAAGAGGATGATCTTCTTAACAAGCAAATCACTGGCATTAGATCGACATGCAAAACAAGACGAAGCATTATTCTCAGGAGGCACGGTGAATAGCTCGTGATGCCGCATGCCACAACATTCCAAGCTCAACTTTGCAATCAAACACAAGGCCTGGCATTACATAGACAATATTCAGAACAAACTCTTAAAACAGGAATATCTCAGCAGAGTAACTATTTACTTCTAAACTGAACACAGGAATAGGAAAAAAACACTTGACGGTGCTCACAGCAAGGGCGTCCCACTCAAAAATATCAAATGCATGTCTTTTGGCTAACATCAATGAGCAAATTTTGACATGGTTTTCCAATTCCAATATATTAAACTAATGTTTTCTTGCTAACGTCAATGATTAAACTTTGACAAGCTTTTCCCATTCAAAATATGTAATGCCTATGATCGTGGAGTCCTGTCGTAGCTTTTATACTTGTTTGGGCACTTTTTGCCCAAGGCACTCCACGTATTGTTAAATTGCCAATGGTCTCTGCAGACTAGTCATGTCACCGGTCTCTAATAATACTCTGTAAAGCTTCTTGGTCATTCCTTCTGTAATGTAGCGCAAACAGTGACTGCTTCTTTCTGCAAAGTGGAACGACCAACTAGACCCAGTAATGCAGCAGTTTGCCTTATAGATTGGCTCCTTTTGTGCAGTTAAACTAAAATCAAACTCGGAATAAAACCGAGCTTTAATTTTGATATCCCTGTAAGCAACAATAGGTATAAGGGAAACAATTACTAAGAAATAACGGTTGATGACTTGTACTCCCAGAAGAAAAGCATCTACTGATCTACTTTATCTTAATGGGAAACAAAGCAGGAGAGTAGCAATTCTCCATCAGTGTGATTCATTCATATTGACTAAGACATTATCTTAACAATGCCTTGTTTCAACATGTATAAAGAACGACAAAGCTTATAAAGGGGGTGATGCTTAAGTTGTTGTAACAAAGCAACAAGCATCATGTCTGGGTTGGTCCCATTTTTGTTCACTACTTAATGGGAAAAGACAGCAATACAATAGCTTCAATTCATCATTTATTTAAAACAGTACCAATACAAGGAGCACAACATCTCAAAACACACTGCACGATCATGTGGATGAAGGCAAGTACCAACCTATCATGACGCACACAAGATCATGTATGAATCTGCCTTCGCGAATAGGAAATCCAATCTCGTTTTGTGCAGTTGCACTGAAATCAAGCAAAGTGTTTCGCGTAGCGAAGCAAAATGTCACAATAGCAACAAGTTGACTAGATATCCCTGTATAAACAGAGGCAAAAAAGGAATCAATTACTGGCTAATAAAGGAGGATGAAACATGCGGCCACAAAAATGGTAATCCCGCCAATCCCTAACAAGTGTTGCAATTTTGAAATAAGATTCAGTAGTTAATTCTGAGAGTGGCATCAATTACTGGCTTACAAAGGGGGTGATGCAGAATTTGGTGTAACAAAGCAACAAGCATCATGTCTGGGTTGGTCCCATTTTTGTTCACTACTTAATAGGAAAAGACAGCAATACAATAGCTTCAATTCATCATTTATTTAAAACAATACCAATACAAGTAGCACAGCATCTCAAAGCACACTTCACAATCATGTGGATGAAGGCCTGTACTGACCTTTCATGAGACGACCAACATAAAATATGAATCTACCAACACGAATAGGAAATCCAATCAAGTTTTCTGCAGTTGCACTGAAATCAAGGAAAGTTGCCAGTGTGACATTTAAGTTTTCTATAGAAACAAGTTGAATAGATATACTTGTTTTAAGAGGCAAAAAAGAAAACAATAACTGGCCAATAAAGGAGGATGAAACATGCGGCCACAAAAAGAAGCATCTACCTTATCTTGATGGAAAACAAAGTATAGGACAGTGGCATTTCTAAAATGGTTGCATTGATTCATATTAATAGAGAAATTCTTTTAAAATAGATTAGTAGTTAATTCTGAGATTAACAACAGAGAAATAGTTGCATGGGACATGCCAGCACCATGTGTGTCCACACGTATAAATGGGTGATGCAGAGTATGTAGCCAAGCATCATATATGCGTTGGTCCCATATTTGTTCTCTTTGAACCTTCTTCCTATGTGAGGGCAGCAAATCTAGTCGTGCACAAACTACCCGACCCCCCAGTTTCTTTCCCTTTTCAGCAAAGAGATCGGTTCCTTACAGATGTGTGTACTCAGTTACCCCCTTTTTCCCTTTTTGACCTAGAAAGCGGCTGGATAGCCAGTCTATACTACTTTCCGCCCCTCCTTTCCTCACTGAACCACGTCCTAGATTCTTGCTCCAGCCCACCGCACCCTTCATTCCTCTTTGAACCAAGACCTAGATTCGACTACAGATCAAAAAAGATCCACATGCAGCTAGAGCAACGACGGTTTCAAAGAAGCTTATACCTTAGGGTCGTCCGGATGTGGCAAGGCGTGCGGAGGGAGGCCGGATCTGCCCACACTAAGTACGGCAGCGACGAAGAAGGGGTCGGTGACCCTCCCGCACAGGCGCTGGGTGAAAGAGAACAGCGCAGCCGATAGTGGATTGCCTCCTTCTCCGAAGGCGATAGAGTGAACGCTGCACCTCCTCCCCTTCCCGGTGCGACGGGATACAGACACCTCCTTCACCGGCTGTGAGGGGGGAGAGAGAGACAAGAGGCCAACGCACTATTGTTTAGATCTGGTGAAGAGAGGGTGAGAGACTGTGAATATAGCAAACCCTAGCAAATGTATCTAGACTCATTTTAGTGCTAGATACCTCCGTATCTAGACAAATCTAAGACAAGTAATTCGGAACGGAGGGAGTAACATATATGTAGTGCGGCAAGCGTGTGGAGAGTGCAAACCCTAGCGAACAAGCGCTGAGGCTCCCGCTTAGTATATACTACTGTAGTACGGACTGAGCTCCGGTGCCTTCACTGCACCTGCTTTTGGCTGTATGACAGGTGAGCCAGCCACATTTTGGGCCCACCTGTCGTAAAACCCTAGTGAAAATTGCACCAATGTGAAAGACGACTGCGTCTCCAACGTAACCAAGGTGAACTGACGAAGGATATCATCTTTGTGTGTAACAAGCAAAGAGCACTGATGGAAGACAGCTTGTTTTTCATCAAAAATCGATCAGCTTCACCAGCCGACGCAACCATGAGGCGCAACCATGAGCTTTGATAGTTCATCGTGGTGATGCATCATCCATTTGGCATCAAGTTTGGGTGAGGAACCTAAGAAGTTTGACAAATCCTCACTGTGGTCTGTTTCTTCTCAGTAATCAAGCTCGAGGAAGGAAGAACCACGTGGCAGAGGACAGTGAGGCGGAACAACAATGGCCATCCAATTTTGTGCAGTTCCACTAAAATTGAGGAAGACATACCCAGGTATGGAGACACGCATCGCTGTTTCCAAAAATATAAAAAAGGGTTAGCAACAACATCTCAATTGTCAATAAGAATTAATGAAAAGTACACCAACAAACAGAAGCATCATAATTATCTTGATGGGAACTAAACCAGGATACCCGAGAAAAAAAGCATTTCTTCATTTAACCAGTGATAGTACTACCACCATATGGACAATGACCGCACAACCACCATGTACTTTTTGTCAAAACAACATGTATACCTCCATCGAGGCATAAATCAGGACAACTTTTTGAGTGGCATTTCCTCTATAGTAGTACTAGTAGGTGATGCTGGACCAACCAACGAACCCTAGCTACTATGCATGGGGAGCTGGGGAGTAGTCGCATAGAAGAAAACCCGCACGCAGCGACCTGGGGAGCTGGACCGGTACAAGAAGTTATACCTCAGGTGGGCGAGATGACGTTTAGGCAGGCGGGCGGGATCTGCCCACACGACGGCAGCGAACAAGGGCGCGGAGGATCTTCGTCTGCGCCAGCGCCGGCTCCGAGAGGACGGTGCGCATCGGCTTACTCCGTCGCCGACGGCGACAATGTCAATGCTGCACCTCCTCACCTCCCGCAGTGGACGGGATTTGGCCGGATCTGTGACCACCGGTGAGGAGAGAGATAGAGTGGACACTGTCATCTTGTTTTGATATGGAGAGGGTGAGAGAGCGAGACGCGAGAAACTCTATCAAACAAGAGGCTATAATGGAGTAAAAAAATCTCTCCATAGCAGTGGTTTTAAATAGGATATGCGCGTTCCCGGAAAAAAGAAACGAAAACTGGCGGACAATTTTTTAAGGATTTGTCTAGGACACATCTAGATGTGACATAGTTATGTCACATATAAGTTGATGTCCACTCTGTTTGTGGTCTTTTCCTAGTTTTTTTGTTTCTTGTTGCTACATTATATACATGTGTGAGCTTAGATGTGATATCCTTAAATAACATCTAGATGTGAATTAGACAAACTAATTTTCTAACGTACCAAGAAAGAAAACTCGATCAAAAACACGCACCCACTTCCAGGTCGCGAGAGTCGTCGCGCACACACACATAGACATAGACATGCCTATCCGTGTTTACGTAAAATTCCATTTCCATCTCCATCTCCAATCATATTTGTCCAACTGGCACATTATTTACGTTGTTAATTATATACACAACAATATTAACATACAACATCTCTTGTTTGCGCACGTCCGGACCACTGCCACGGCCGGTCCTGACCAACCCGAACCCTCTTCATCACCCGCGCGTGCTTCCCGCCCGAAACGGTCAGTGCCGCATTCATGCCCGGCCAGAGCGGACGTGACCTCTCACTAGCGCCGGCATTGATTGCGGTGCGCCTGCCGAGAGAGTGTCGCCCGCGCCTCTTCTGGGTGCACGCGGCTGCTCCGTGTTCAAAGGTCGCAATAGCCGGCTACAACATGTGCGATCTCTTCCAATAGTAAGTTCTTGGGAGTCCGTGCTACAGCTAGCTGTCCTCCCCCAACTCGTCAATCTCTTCCAGTAGTGCTAGTACTCCATGGCGCGATCCATCGAGAAGCAGGCGGGAAAGTTATGGTATACTACTCGGTTTACGGTGAGTGGCATGCCGAGCGACCGTCTGGGGTCGAGCCGTGGAGGAGGGTGAGACACAAACACGACAGACGTGATTTAAACGTTGGTTTTGCTCGATGGCGCGATCCAACGAAACGAAACATTGGTTTCTCTCCGTTTCCATTTTTTCTCCAGAAAACGGAAACTTTTCCACAACATTTTCATTCCTATTCCAAGGTTGCCCCGTTACAACATTCCATCAAATACAAAGGAAAACTAACACGCATGCTGATGCATCTCAATGGTTCACAGATCATAGCCAATATTTACTTCACAACTAAAGAAAAAAGTTGCGAGAGCATGTACGATAGAAAAACTACTGATGGGGTCACTACGACTTAAACCCTAAACCCTAAACATGATTTAATTTCCTGGCCAGGTAGAACCTGTCAAAGGAAAGACGGCTGTCACCCTCGGATCATACGATACTTTTGTACAGTTCCACTAAAATCGACCTGAGCATCCCTGATGGCAAAGATATTGAAGAAGTGTGATTAGAATAATAGTACTGGCACTAGTTCATGAGACATAAACTCATCACAAGTAGAAGCCGGTAGAAGTAGAGAAAGATCGACATGGAGATGGAGCTACGGCAGTGGAGCAAGCCGGCTCCAAAAGGAAGATGGACTACCTGGGACGTCGGGCTATAGCTAGAAGGGCGGTTGGGACGCGGAACATTGTTCCCTTCCCCCAGCTGCGGGATCAGGCCCGTCGTTCTATGCCTGTGAAGAGAGCAACCTAAGCAAGCAGGCTTGTAGCTTAGGCTCCTGCTAGTGTATATATAGTGGTTTTCTTTTTCTCTCCATATCAACCATTTTATATTGCGTACGTGTCATTCAAGAGTGAAATGATAGTTGCTTCTTCCGACTAACTTACTGTGTGATTTGACTGCTCCTTAGTGGCCCCTACACGTACTCCCCCTACGTGTATCCAACAGTCACACATACACATGGACGCAAAAACGCGCGCGACGCCCTAATGCATGCATGTCCAAGCACACGACGGAACACACACGGTCACGCTCAAGTGCTCAACCTACACGTGCATGCACACACATACTCAGTCAGGGTGAGCTAGTGACCGTATGAACACCGGAATATATATATATATATATATATATACATATATATATATATATATATATATATATATATATTGAGCGCAATGAGCGTATTATGAAGTCCACTGACCGTATTTTTACAAATATACAGTGACAGACAATGTATTTATCTTGTTTGAAATTAAGCCATATTAACCGGAGAGGAGGTAGCATGGACTAGCATTACTTTGTTGTGTCCCGTCAACTTGCCGAACGAGGAGAAGGTTGCAGTGCGGGAGAAGCTTGCGCGCGGTGGCTCGCAGGACAAGGAGAAACTTTTGACTAAAGCAAGCTCTCCCTCGCTCAGGCGGTGGACGTGCAACAGTTAATTCGGTGTCAGATTGCCAGAAGCATACACTATACTACTAGTGCTATTATTGTTCGACTTCCCGAACAGCCAAGCGCAAAGTTTACTAGTACTACTACTATAGTCCATAAAGGTACCTACTATACTAGTACTAGGAACCGGATGGAGGAGCGTCTGCACTCTTATTATAATTTTAAAATCTGATAAAGCAATCTTCAATACATTTGGTTCTCTTCGAGGGTTCTCGCATGTGATAATGGAAGTTGATTGCATGGAGCACTCGCCACAATTCTCTCTTAATTCTGGCTCATATCCTGTTACAAATAGTAGCGCTCAGTAATATTTCCTCTTTTTTTGTTATTCAGCATGTAAACAGGTCAACAAACCTTGCGACGCATCTTCGTGCGAACCATGCTTGCTGCACTTTGAATGTGGCCGAGAGCTGGCTTGATGAAACACCTCGCCTCCTACTTCTTTTTTGCGGGGTACCTCGCTTCCTAGTGACCAGTGTCTTGGCTGATCGTCCTAAGAATGCTTATATATGAATAAAGCTCTCTCATTTACCCACAAAAAAGATTAAGCCACATTAACCGGAAAGGAGGGAGTATGGACTAGCACTACTTTTTGGTGTGTCCCGTCAACTCACAGAACGAGGAGAAGCTTGCAAGACAAGGTGAAGCTCGCTTACGCCTTTTGACTAATGCAACCTACCCTCAGTGGACATGCATCAGTCCATTCGGTGTCAGACTGTCAGAGGCATACACTGTAGTACCCAACATGCGGAGTACCATCATTGTTCGACTTCACGAAGGGGTGAAGAGCCAAGCGCAGTAGTACGCGTACTTGGTTTTGCTCGAAATATGCCCTAGAGGCAATAATAAATTAGTTATTATTATATTTCATTGTTCATGATAATCGTTTATTATCCATGCTAGAATTGTATTGATAGGAAACTCAGATACATGTGTGGATACATAGACAACACCATGTCCCTAGTAAGCCTCTAGTTGACTAGCTCGTTAATCAATAGATGGTTATGGTTTCCTGACCATGGACATTGGATGTCGTTGATAACGGGATCACATTATTAGGAGAATGATGTGATGGACAAGAACCAATCCTAAGCCTAGCACAAAGATCGTGTAGTTCGTATGCTAAAGCTTTTCCAAATGTCAAGTATCATTTCCTTAGACCATGAGATTGTGCAACTCCCGGATACCGTAGGAGTGCTTTGGGTGTGCCAAACGTCACAATGTAACTGGGTGGCTATAAAGGTACACTACAGGTATCTCCAAAAGTGTCTGTTGGGTTGGCACGAATCGAGACTGGGATTTGTCACTCCATGTAAACGGAGAGGTATCTCTGGGCCCACTCGGTAGGACATCATCATAATGTGCACAATGTGACCAAGGAATTGATCACGGGATGATGTGTTACGGAACGAGTAAAGAGACTTGCCGGTAACGAGATTGAACAAGGTATCGGGATACCGACGATCGAATCTCGGGCAAGTATCATACCGATAGACAAAGGGAATTGAATACGGGATTGATTGAATCCTCGACATCGTGGTTCATCCGATGAGATCATCGTGGAGCATGTGGGAGCCAACATGGGTATCCAGATCCTGCTGTTGGTTATTGACCGGAGAGTTGTCTCGGTCATGTCTGCACGACTCCCGAACCCGTAGGGTCTACACACTTAAGGTTCGATGACGCTAGGGTTATAGGGAAAGTATGTACGCGGTTACCGAATGTTGTTTGGAGTCACGGATGAGATCCCGGACATCACGAGGAGTTCCGGAATGGTCCGGAGGTAAAGATTTATATATGGGAAGTCCTGTTTTGGTCACCGGAAAAGTTTCGGGTGCTATCGGTAACGTACCGGGACCACCGGGAGGGTCCCGGGGGTCCACTGGGTGGGGCTACCTGCCCCAGAGGGCTGCGTGGGCGAAGTGTGAGAGGGGACCAGCCCCAGGTGGGCTGGTGCGCCCCCCCCCCCCCACCAGGGCCCAAGGCAAAGAGAGAAGGGAAAAAGGGGAAACCCTAGGCTCAGATGGGCCTAAGGCCCACCTAGTGGTGCGCCCCCCTCTCTCCCCCCTTGGCCGCCCCCTAGATGGGATCTAGGGCTGGCCGCCACCCCTAGGGAGGGAACCCTAGGTGGGGGCGCAGCCCCTCCCCTCCCCCTATATATACTTGAGCAAAGGGGCAGCCCAACATACGATTGAATCTCCCTGTTGGCGCAGCCCTACCCCTCTTCCTCCTTGTCTCTCGTAGTGCTTGGCGAAGCCCTGCTGGAGTCCCGCGCTCCTCCACCACCACCACGCCGTCGTGCTGCTGCTGGATGGAGTCTTCCCCAACCTCTCCTTCTCCCCTTGCTAGATCAAGGCGTAGGAGACGTCACCGGGCTGTACGTGTGTTGAACACGGAGGTGCCGTCCGTTCGGCACTAGGATCATCGGTGATTTGGATGAATGCGAGTACGACTCCATCACCCCTGTTCACTTGAACGCTTCCGCTTGGCGATCTACAAGGGTATGTAGATGCACTCTCCTTCCCCTCGTTGCTAGATTACTCCATAGATTGATCTTGGTGATGCGTAGAAAATTTTGAATTTCTGCTACGTTCCCCAACAGTGGCATCATGAGCTAGGTCTATGCGTAGTTTCTATGCACGAGTAGAACACAAAGCAGTTGTGGGCATCGATATTTTCAATTTACTTGCCGTTACTAGTCTTATCTTGATTCGGCGGCATCGTGTGATGAAGCGGCCCGGACTGAACTTACACGTACTCTTACGTGAGACTGGTTCCACCGACTGACATGCACTAGTTGCATAAGGTGGCTAGCGGGTGTCTGTCTCTCCCACTTTAGTCGGATCGGATTCGATGAAAAGGGTCCTTATGAAGGGTAAATAGAAATTGGCATATCACGTTGTGGTTTTGGTGTAGGTAAGAAACGTTCTTGCTACAAACCTATAGCAGCCACGTAAAATCTTGCAACAACAATTAGAGGACGTCTAACTTGTTTTTGCAGCATATGCCTTGTGATGTGTTATGGCCAAAGGATGTGATGAATGATATATGTGATGTATGAGTTGATCATGTTCTTGTAATAGGAATCACGACTTGCATGTCGATGAGTATGACAACCGGCAGGAGCCATAGGAGTTGTCTTAATTTATTTATGACCTGCGTGTCAACTTAAACATCATGTAATTACTTTACTTTATTGCTAAAGCGTTAGCCATAGTATTAGAAGTAATAGATGATGAGACAACTTCAAGAAGATACGATGATGGAGATCATGATGATGGAGATCATGGTGTCATGCCGGTGACAACGATGATCATGGAGCCCCGAAGATGGAGATCAAAAGGAGCAAAATGATATTGGCCATATCATGTACTATTTGATTGCATGTGATGTTTATCATGTTTTAAATCTTATTTGCTTAGAACGACGGTAGCTTAAATAAGATGATCCCTCACTAAAATTTCAAGAAAGTGTTCCCCCTAACTGTGCATCGTTGCGAAGGTTCGTTGTTTTGAAGCACCACGTGATGATCGGGTGTGATAGATTCTAACATTCGAATACAATGGGTGTAAGCCAGATTTACACACGTAATACACTTAGGTTGACTTGACGAGCCTAGCATGTACATACATGGCCTCGGAACACGGAAGACCGAAAGGTCGAGCATGAGTCGTATAGAAGATACGATCAACATGAAGATGTTCACCGATGTTGACTAGTCCGTCTCACGTGATGATCGGACACGGCCTAGTTGACTCGGATCATGTTTCACTTAGATGACTAGAGGGATGTCTATCTGAGTGGGAGTTCATTAGATGAACTCAATTATCATGAACATAGTCTAAATTGTCTTCGCAAATATGTTGTAGATAAATAGCTCACATTGTAGCTCCCTGTTTCAATACGTTCCTAGAGAAAGATCAAGTTGAAAGATATTGTAAGCAATGATGCGGACTAGGTCCGTAGTCCGAGGAGTGTCCTCACTGCTACACAGAAGGCTTACGTCTTTGATGCACCGCTCGATGTGCAAACCCCTACAACGTCGTCTGTGGATGGTGTGAACACCTGACAGACATATCCTGATGACTACTTGATAGTTTAGTGCACCATACTTTACGGCTTAGAATCGGGATTCCAATGACGTTTTGAACGCCATAGAACATATGAGATGTTCCAAGAGCTGAAATTGGGATTTCAGGCTCATGCCCGTGTTGAGAGGTGTGAGACCTCTGACAAGTTCTTTTGCCAACAAGATGGAGGAGAATAGCTCAGCTAGTGAGCATGTGCTCAGAATGTCTGGGTGCTACAATCACTTAAGTCAAGTGGGAGTTAAACTTCCAGATAAGATAGTGATTGATAGAGTTCTCTAGACACTATCACTAAGCTACTGGATCTTCGTGATGAACTATTACATGCAAGGTATGGAGTTGATCCCGGAGCTGTTCGCAGTGCTTAAGACCGCAAAAGGTAGAAATCAAGCAGGAGCATCAAGTGTTGATGGTTTAACAAGACCACTGGTTTCAAGAAGGGCAAGGGCTAGAAAGGAAACTTCATATGGATGGCAAACCAGTTGCCGCTCAAGTGAAGGAACCCGAGGTTGAACCCAAACCCGAGACTAAGTGCTTCTATTGTAAGGGGAACGGTCACTGGTAGCGGAATTACCCCAAATGCATGGTAGATAATAAGGCTGGAAACTTCAACAAAGTATATACGTGTTATTAATGTGTACCTCACTAGTACTCCTGGTAGCACCTGGGTATTGGATACCGGTTCAGTTACTATTATTGGTGACTTGAAACAAAAGCTACGACTAAACGGAGACTGGCTGAGGGCGAGGTGACGATGTGTGTTGGAAGTGTTTCCAAAGTTGATGAGATCACCATCGCACGCTCCATCTGCCTTCGGGATTAGTATTGAACCTAGATCAATGTTATCAGGTGTCTACGTTGAGCATGAATATGATTTGATCATGTTCATTGCAATACGGTCATTCATTTAAGTTAGAGAATAATGGTTATTCTGTTTACATGAATGATACCTTTCGTGGTCATGCACCCTATGTGAATGGTTCATTGAATCTCGGTCGTGGTGATACACATGTTCACGCCAAAAGATGTAGAGTTAATAATGATAGTACCACTTTCTTGTGGCACTGCCGCTTAGGTCATATTGGCATAAGATGCATGAAGAAACTCCATATCGATGGATGTTTGGAGTCACTTGATTTTGAATCGCTTGACACATGCGAGCCATGCCTCATGGGCAGGATGACTAAGACCCCGTTTTCAGGTGCAATGAAATGGACAAGTGACTTGTTGGAAACCATGCATGCTGATGCGTGTGATCCAATGAGAATTGAAGCGTGCGGTGGATATCGCTATTTTCTCATCTTCACTGACGATTTGAGTAGATATAGGTATATTTACTTAATGAAGTACAAGTCTGAAACGTTTGAAAAGTTCAAGCGATTTCAGAGTGAAGTTAAGAATCATCATAACAATAAGATCATGTTCCTACGATCTGATCAAAAGGGGATTTTCTGAGTTATGAGTTTGGCAAATCACTTAATACATTGTGGAATTGTTTCACAGTTGAAGCCACCTGGAACACCACAGTTGTAATGGTGTGCCCGGACGTCGTAATCGAACCCTATGAAATATGGTGCAATCTATGATGTCTCTTACCAATCTACCATTTTCATTTTGAGGTTATGCATTAGAGACAGCTTCATTCACTTTAGATAGGACACCATCTAAGTCCGTTGAGACGATGTCATATGAGCATTGGTTTGGCAAGAAACCAAAGTTGTCGTTTCTTAATGTTTGGGGCTGCGATGCTTTAGGCTTCAGCCGGAGAAGCTCGGACCCAAAAGCGGACAAACACATCTTCATAGGATACCCAAAGGTGACAGGTGGGTATACCTTCTATCTCAGATCCGAGGGCAAATTGTTTGTCACTAAGAACGGGTCCTTTCTCAAGAAGGAGTTTCTCTCGAAAGAATTGAGTGGGAGGAAGATAGAACTTGATGAGGTTGTCAAACCTTTACTTCAACCAGAGAGTGACGCAACACAGAAAGATGTTTTCTGTGGAGCCTACGTCTGTTGAACAGGAAGTTAATGATAGTGATCATGAAGCTTTGGATCAAGTTGCTATCGAACCTCATAGGTCGACAAGGACATGTACTACTCCTAAGTGGTACGGTAATCCTGTCTTAGATATCATGTTGTTAGACAACAATGAACCTACGAGCTATGGAGAAGCGATGGTGGGCCCGTATTCTAACAAATGGTTAGAAACCATGAAATCCGAGATAGGATCCATGTATCAGAACAAAGTATGGACTTTGGTGGACTTGCCCGTTGATCGGCAAGCCTTGAGATAAATGGATCTTTAAGAAGAAGACGGACGTGGGCGGTAATGTTACCGTCTATGAAGCTCGACTTGTGGCAAAAATGTCTTTCACAAGTTCAAGGAGTTGACTACGATGAGATTTTCTCACCCGTAGCGATGCTTAAGTCCGTCGGAATCATGTTAGCATTAGCTGTATTTTTCGATTATGAAATCTGACAGATGGATGTCAAAACAAGTTTTCTTACTAGTTTCCATAAGAAAAGTTTGTATGTGATACAATAAAAGGTTTTGTCGATCCTAAGGATGCTAAAAGGTATGCTAGCTCCAGCAATCCTTCTATGGACTAGAGCAAGTATCTCAGAGTCAGAATATATGCTTTGATGGAGTGATCAAAGCTTTTAGGTTTATACAATGTTTGCTAGAAACTTGTATTTACAAGAAAGTGAGTGGGAGCACTACAACATTTCTGATAAGTATATGTGGATGACATATTGTTGATCCGAAATAATGTAGAATTTCTGGAAAGCATAAACGGTTGTTTGAAGAGTGATTTTCAAAGGAAGACCTGGATAAAACTCCTTACATATTAAGCATCAAGATCTATAGAGATAGATCAAGACGCCTGATGATACTTTCAAAGAACGCACACCTTGACATGTTTTTGAAGGAGTTCAAAATAGATCAGTCAAAGAAGGGGTTCTTACCTGAGTTGTAAGGTGTGAAGTTGAGTAAGACTCAAAGATTGACCACGGTAGAAGAAAGAGGAAGGACGAAGGTCGTCCCCTATGCTTTTGTCATAGGCTCTATACGGTATGCCATGCTGAGTACCGCACCTGATGTGTGCCTTGCCACATGTCTGGCAAGAGGGTACAAAGGTGATCTAGGACTGGACCACCAGATAGCGGTCAAAATTATCCTTAGAGAAATAAGGAAATGTTTCTTGGTTATGGAGGTGATAAAGAGTTCGACGTAAAGAGTTATGTCGATGCAAGCTTAACACCTATCCGGATAGCTCTGAGTAGAGATGTCGGATACGTATAATGGAGCAATAATTGGGAATAGCTCTAAGTGGAACGAGGTAGCAGCATCTACGATATAAAGTTTTGCGAAATACATAGGGATATGAATATGGCAAGACCCATTGACTACAACCTCTCACACAAGCATAACATGATCAAACCCAGAACTCTTTGAGTGTTTATCACATAGTGATGTGAACTAGATCATTGAGTCTAGTAGACTCTTGGATGTTGGTCACATGGCGATGTGACCTGTGAGTGTTAATCACATAGCGATCTGAACTAGATTATTGACTCTAGTGCAAGTGGGAGACTGTTGGAAATATGCCCTAGAGGCAATAATAAATTAGTTATTATTATATTTCATTGTTCATGATAATCGTTTATTATCCATGCTAGAATTGTATTGATAGGAAACTCAAATACATGTGTGGATACATAGACAACACCATGTCCCTAGTAAGCCTCTAGTTGACTAGCTCGTTAATCAATAGATGGTTACGGTTTCCTGACCATGGACATTGGATGTCGTTGATAACGGGATCACATCATTAGGAGAATGATGTGATGGACAAGACCCAATCCTAAGCCTAGCACAAAGATCGTGTAGTTCGTATGCTAAAGCTTTTCCAATGTCAAGTATCATTTCCTTAGACCATGAGATTGTGCAAATCTCGGATATCGTAGGAGTGCTTTGGGTGTGCCAAACGTCACAACGTAACTGGGTGGCTATAAAGGTACACTACATGTATCTCCGAAAGTGTCTATTGGGTTGGCACGAATCAAGACTGGGATTTGTCACTCCGTGTAAACGGAGAGGTATCTCTGGGCCCACTCGGTAGGACATCATCATAATGTGCACAATGTGACCAAGGAGTCGATCACGTGATGATGTGTTACGGAACGAGTAAAGAGACTTGCCGGTAACGAGATTGAACAAGGTATCGGGATACCGACGATCGAATCTCGGGCAAGTACCATACCGATAGACAAAGGGAATTGAATATGGGATTGATGGAATCCTCGACATCGTGGTTCATCCGATGTGATCATCGTGGAGCATGTGGGAGCCAACATGGGTATCCAGATCCCGCTGTTGGTTATTGACCGGAGAGTTGTCTCGGTCATGTCTGCATGACTCCCGAACCCGTAGGGTCTACACACTTAAGGTTCGATGACGCTAGGGTTATAGGGAAAGTATGTGCGTGTTTACGGAATGTTGTTCGGAGTCCCGGATGAGATCCCGGACATCACGAGGAGTTCCGGAATGGTCCGGAGGTAAAGATTTATATATGGGAAGTCCTGTTTTGGTCACCGGAAAAGTTTCGGGTGCTATCGGTAATGTACCGGGACCACCGGGAGGGTCCCGGGGGTCCACCAGGTGGGGCTACCTGCCCCAGAGGGCTGCGTGGGCCAAGTGTGAGAGGGTACCAGCCCCAGGTGGGCTGGTGCGCCCCCCCTCTAGGGCCCAAGGCAAAGAGAGAAGGGAAAATGGGGAAACCCTAGGCTCAGATGGGCCTAAGGCCCACCTAGTGGTGCGCCCCCCTCTCTCCCCCCTTGGCCGCCCCCTAGATGGGATCTAGGGCTGGCTGCCACCCATAGGGAGGGAACCCTAGGTGGGGGCACAGCCCCTCCCCTCCCCCTATATATACTTGAGCAAATGGGCAGCCCAACATACGATTGAATCTCCCTGTTGGCGCAGCCCTACCCCTCTTCCTCCTCGTCTCTCGTAGTGCTTGGCGAAGCCCTGCTGGAGTCCCGCGCTCCTCCACCACCACCACGTCGTCGTGTTGCTGCTGGATGGAGTATTCCCCATCCTCTCCTTCTCCCCTTGCTGGATCAAGGCATAGGAGAGGTCACCGGGCTGTACGTGTGTTGAACACGAAGGTGCCGTCCGTTCGGCACTAGGATCATCGGTGATTTGGATCATGACGAGTACGACTCCATCACCCCCGTTCACTTGAACGCTTCCTCTTAGCGATCTACAAGGGTATGTAGATGCACTCTCCTTCCCTTGTTGGTAGATTACTCCATAGATTGATCTTGGTGATGCGTTGAAAATTTTGAATTTCTGCTACATTCCCCAACAGGTTTTGCATCTTCATACTACTCCACCATCCGTCACAGTTTACAGGGCGCGCTTCATTATGATGCATTTCTCTCAATGCATGTCCACCACCAGAGAGACTTTAGACGCGTTTGGTATAATGCTCAATTAATTAGGGCGTGGTAACCGCAATCAAGTCCACAATTTTCTCTCCATGTACTGTACTACTACGGAGTGCATGCATGTGTGTACCCGGGGTGGAAGCACTGCATGCATGTGTGTACGCATTATTCACTCTAGTAATAGACGTTGTGCTATAACTACCAATGCTATTTTTCAGGCCGATCACTAGTCGCCTTGGTCCCACAGATTTTTTTCTTTTTTCTGAAGCGCGCTGTATAAACAGTGACGGAAGGAGTAGTATGAGCAGATTCAAAGAAGAGCATATTGATGGTTACTTCTTCAGAGCAACTTATAGTGGGAATGGTGGGGCTTATGATTTGACTGCTCAATACTCACTATTAATGCGGCGCAACGACCGGGCTGAGTCTCCCATGCGGTTGTGCACTACCCCCTTGGTTCTTAAATATACTCTAGAGTATTTGTCTTTCTAGAGATTTCAACGAGTGACTATTCTCTCTCTCAAATATTTGTCTTTTTAGAGATTTCAAATGGACTGGCACATATGGATGTATATAGACATATTTTAGAGTGTAGATTCACTCATTTTTCTCCGTATATAGTCACTTGTTGAAATCTCTGTTAAGACGAATAGAATATTTAGGAACGGAGGGAGTACACATACGAAGCAAAATGAGTGAATCTACACTCTAAAATATGCCCATTTGAAATTTGTAAAAAGACAAATATTTAGGAAAGAAGGAGTATAATTTTGTGCATGGCACATGGACCCGGATGATGAAGAGGCTTCTAGCAATGCTATCAAGCTTCCATCATTTGTTTACATAATTGATGTACTATACAAATAATTTTCTAGCGACATGAAATTGTACAATGGTGTGAGCTTTCAGCTCTTGTTTCGCGTGTCTTGCCATCGATGCTCTTTAGGAAACAATAAAAAACTAACTTCCTCGCTAATGCATTTCAATTATTAGCAGATCAGAGCTAATAATTACATCACAACTGAAGACAAAGTTGTGAGAAGGTGTTAAATTAAAATTGATCCATGCTTTCATTGGCAGCAAGGTCCCCCCAGCTTTGTCTAAATCAACAAGACATGTTGGGAAAAAAAGTAGCTGTCTCGAGCATGCAACATTCCGATCATTTTGTGCAGTTCCACTAAAATAGAGCTGAGCGTCCCTGTTCCAAAGATATCAAGTGTGATTACGATAATAGAGGACTGCTGATGAAACAATAAACACACAAGTAGAAGTCGGTCACCTTTGCAATCTCTCTTAAGACTAACTAGTTGGAGAAGATTAGGCTCGGAGTTGGATGAGGAGGATAGAGCAAAACTAATCTCCCTTTGTGCAGTCGCACTGAAATGTAGAGATGTTGCCCGTGTGACATTTTAGTACAACTGCACAAAACACTCTTAAGAAAAAAGTGATTTGTGCAGTTCACCAAAAGGTCGCAATAGCAACGACGTGAAATGGATAGCCCTGTTTGCAAAAAAGAGGTGGAAAGGAAACAATTACTGGCCAATAACAGTTGATGACACATGCGACGACAAAAAAGAAGCATATTCCTTGTCCTAAGGGAAGATAACAACACGGTTGTGTTTGTCTAAAACGGTGTGAGGACAAAAATGCAATATAGAAAGTATGTTGGACGAGCGACGTTTTGGGCAAATAACTATGGAAGATCCACATGCAGCGATGTGGGAAAATGGGCAGTGGATCAAGGCCGGATGGGATACCTGGAGGTCGTCGGGATGTAACTAGGTGAGCGGCGGCGGGCGGAATTTGCGAGCAGGTGGCGTAGGCCCTGCCGCACTGGAGCTTGGTCAGAGAGAACGGCACGTACCGCAGATCGGGACGTGCTGCCTCAGCATCGTCGAACGGAGAAACAATGCACTTCCTCCCTTTCCCCCAACGGACGGGATGCGGCCGGATCAGTGACCAACGGTGAGAGAGAGAGGTTGTAATACCCCGGATGTAACTTACCCAATTTGTACTCCAACTCTTGCCGTTTCCGGCGTTAAGTTATTTTATTTTATCGAGTTCGGGTCTCTGTCTCCGTGTGTCGTTATCGTTGTCATGCATCTCATATCATGTCATCATGTGCATTGCATTTGCATACATGTTCATCTCATGCATTCGAGCTTTTTCCCCGTTGTCCGTTTTGCATTCCGGCGCTTCGTTCTCCTCCGGTGGTCATTTCTACCTTTCTTTCATGTGTGGGGATTAAACATTTCCAGATTGGACCGAGACTTGCCAAGCGGCCTTGGTTTACTACCGGTAGACCGCCTGTCAAGTTTCGTACCATTTGGACTTCGTTTGATGCTCCAACGGTTAACCGAGGGACCGAAAAGGCCTCGTGTGTGTGTGTTGCAGCCCAACACCCCTCCAAGTGGGCCCAAAACCAACCAAAACCCTCTCCGTCATCTAGAGCGTTCGATCACGATCGCGTGGCCGAAAACCTTACCTCATTTGGACTCTCCTAGCTCCCTCTATGCCTATTTAAAGACACCCCCGAAAATCTCTTTCCCCTTCCTCTCGTAACCCTAAAAAAAAGATCCCCTCGCCGCCGGACGTGTCCGAATCAGGCAGGACACGTCTGCCCACCGCCGCCGACCAACCAGACGCCGCCACGTGGCCCGGGCGAGCCCCACATCGCCGCCGCCGCCCGAGGCCCGCCTGAGCCCGCGGGAGGCCCTCCCGGCCCGCGTCCTCGCCCGCGCGCCCGCCTCCGTCGCTTCCTCTGCGCCGCCGCCCGAGCCGGCCGGAGCGGTTCGCCGCGCCGCCGCGCCTTCTCGCCCGCGCCGCACCGGGCCGCCGCGGCCACCGCCGCACCCCGACGCCGCGCGTCACCTCCGGCCGGCCGTCGCCTCCCCGACCTCGTCTCCCGCCAGATCCGGCCGCGGGAGAGCCAGATCCAGCGACCCCGACCTCGCCGGCCGCCGTCTTCGTCATCTCCGGCGAGCAGCGTCGCCGCCTCGTTTTGCGTGCCTGGGTCAAACACTAGATCCGGAGGTCGAAATTCTTCTAAGTCCCCGATTTTTCCAGTTTCAAGTGCCTATGTTCATCATGCCGTAACTTTGCGTCCATAGCTCCGGTTTGGGCATATAGCATATCAAAATGTTCATCCCAGAGAGTACATCATTTCATTCCATTGCGTAATTTTCATTTGAGTTCATCTTGATGCCTGAAATGCTGTTAGAAGAGGGCTACTTGGGATAATTGTCAGATCTGCTACTTCATTTAGGCTTTTGTCATTTTTGCCATGATTATTGTGTGCATGATATGCCCATGAGCTCTACATATGTTTTGTTAAGGGTTTTTCCATCTTTCCAGAGGTGCAACCCATGTATTTTTGTAATGTGTGTGGTGACTAGCACAAGCTTGCAAAGTGAGGCACTTGGTAATGCTGATTTCAGGGATTTAGCATTTCCACCAAGTCCTTGAGCTGTTTATCTCATATGGCCATATGTTCATGTTGTTTCCTAGTGATCGGTGCCTCTTTTGAGGATGATCAGTAAGGATGTTTTGTTAATCTTGTAGTGATCTATCCATCCATGTCTTTTTTTGCAATTATGGAGCACCCTAGCTTGAGTCAATCGAGCTCTACTTTTGCTACTTCGTGAATCTGGGCAGATTGTCTACTTGTTAGCGATTTTGCCGATGATGTTGTAGTTGATCCGTGCATGCTATGTTGTTGTTCTTGCCATGTCTAGCTTGATTTTTGTGTATTCTTGATGTGTGTATTCTTAGATTATCATGATTTGCTCCGTATTGAGTGCATCGAGCTAGCAAACATGCCTACTTGATATCTGTTTTCAGCATGCTCCAGTTTTCACTAAGTCTGAGAACTGATTATGTTTTTGCCATGTTCACATGCTTGCAATTGTATTTTATGATCCCTTTTGGCTCAAGGTCACTAAGGGACTTCTGTTAAGCTCTTTGAGTATCTCCATGCCAAGCTTTACTTTTCAATGTTCAGGTCCTGTAGCATGTAGTTTTGTTGCTCCAAAGAGTGCTACCTGATCTGAGATTCCACACAAGTGTTAATTTCACCAAGTCTGAAATCTGTTTGCCATATGCATTTTTGCCATGCTTATTTGAACCTGTTAATGGATGTTTTGGCCGTAGCTCAGTGCTAGACTTTTGTTAAGCATCATGAATGCATCCCTGCCATGTATTTTTATGCCATGTTTGGGTGCTGTAGCTTATTCATCTCATTGCATTTAGATGGCTACTTGCTGTAAATCGCAGACCGGTGTCATATTTGAATCGCTTGCCATTTCCAAACCGTAACTCCGATTCCGGCGTTCTTTATATCATTTTCAATCGATTTCATCTCATCTTTCCAGTGGCACACTTGGATTCCCAAGTTGAGGCCAGGTTCATGAATCCCTTGTCAAATCTTGCATATGCATCCCACATCGCATCCCGCATAGCATACCATCTGTGCATCATATTGTTTGAGCTTTGCGCGTGATTGATTGTGTTCCGTTTGCTTGTTTGTCTTGTTTGGGTAGAGCCGGGAGACGAGTTTGCTAATGAGGATCCCGTTGAGTTTGCTTTCGAGGATCTAGTCAACTCTGACAACTTTGCAGGCAAGATGACCATACCCTCGAAATCACTACAATCTTTGCTATGCTAGTTTGCTCGCTCTTTTGCTATGCCAATGCTACGATGCCTACCACTTGCTTTCAAGCCTCCCAAATTGCCATGTCAAACCTCTAACCCACCTTGTCCTAGCAAACCGTTGATTGACTATGTTACCGCTTTGCTCAGCCCCTCTTATAGCGTTGCTAGTTGCAGGTGAAGATTAAAGACCGTTCCTTGTTGGAACATTTATTTACTTGTTGGGATATCATTATATTATCTGGTTATCTTAATGCATCTATACACTTGGTAAAGGGTGGAAGGCTTGGCCTCTCGCCTAGTGTTTTGTTCCACTCTTGCCGCCCTAGTTTCCGTCATATCGGTGTTATGTTCCCGGATTTTTGCGTTCCTTACGCGGTTGGGTTATAATGGGAACCCCTTGATAGTTCGCCTTGATTAAAGCTTTCCAGCAATGCCCAACCTTGGTTTTACCATTTGCCACCTAGCCTCTTTTTTTCCCTTCGGTTTCCGGAGCCCGAGGGTCATCTTATTTTAAACCCCCCCGGGCCAGTGCTCCTCTGAGTGTTGGTCCAACTCGTCAGCCGCCGGTGGCTACCAGGGGCAACTCCGGGTTGGCCTACCAGAAGTTTAGACAATCTGAGTGTGCCCTGAGAAAGAGATATGTGCAGCTCCTATCGGGATTTGTCGTCTCATTCGGGCGGTGTTGCTGGATTTGTTTTAACCTATCGAAGTGTCTTGAAGAACCGAGGTACCGAGTCTGATCGGAACGTCTCGGGAGGAGGTCTATTCCTTCGTTGACTGTGAGAGCCTGTCATGGGCTAAGTTGGGACTCCCCTGCAGGGATTTGAACTTTCGAAAGCCGTGCCCGCGGTTATGGGCAGATGGGAATTTGTTAATGTCCGGTTGTAGATAACTTGAACCTTAACTTAATTAAGATGAATCAACTGAGTGTGTTACCGTGATGGCCTCTTCTCGGCGGAGTCCGGGAAGTGGACACGGTGTTGGAGTAATGCTTGTGCAGGTTGCTCTCTAGTTTCTCGCTCGCGCTTTGCCTCCTCTTCTCGCTCTCTTTTGCGAACAGGATAGCCACCATATTTGCTAGTTGCTTGCTGCAGCTCCACATATTTACCTTGCCTTATCTATAAGCTTAAATAGTCTTGATCGCGAGGGTTCGAGATTGCTGAGTCCCAGTGGCTCACAGATTACTATTACATCAGATGCAGGGCCTGATGATCCCGCTCCAGGTGGCGCGCTCGAGCTCAAGTGGGAGTTCGACGAGGACTCTCAACGATACTATGTTTCCTTTCCTGATGATTAGTAGTGGTGCCTAGTTGGGGTGATCAGGACCGTGTCACATGTTGGGTTATCTTTTATTTTGGCGCCGTAGTCGGGCCATGAGTGTCTGAATGATGTAATGTTATTTATGTACGTGATTGACATGGCGAGTGTAAGCCAACTATGTTATCTCCCCTTTTATTATCTATATTACATGGGATGTTGTGAAGATTGCCTAACTTGCGACATATGCCTTCAATGCGATTATGCCTCTAAGTCGTGCCTCGACACGTGGGAGATATAGTCGCATCGAGGGTGTTACAAGTTGGTAATCAGAGCCTTCCCCGACCTTAGGAGCCCCATTGCTTGATCTTTATTAGTGGCCGAGTTGTGTCTAGAAAAATGTTTTGAGTCATTTAGGAATTATATATCGGAGAGTTTAGGAATTCTTTTTACTTTCCAGTCTCCTCATCGCTATGGTAAGACATCCCGACGTAGAGTTTTGACTTGTCTCTTCTCAAATTTCACTAAAAAAAATTTAGGATCACGCGGGTATCTTGGAATCGTTCCGATGGTTTTATGATGAGAACATTGTCTTGGTGCCTCCTGTCAGGGGTTTTGTGGAAGTGTCTCGGGGAGTTGAGCTCTGAGGTGTTGTCGTCATAATTTTATCGTTGCAATTCTGGAAAACCTGAGTTTAGTACGCCGACATCGAAAATCTCTTTTATGCAGTTTGTTGGTGAGATAACCTCGACGCCACCCAGTACTGGGGCGGGAGTTCGGGAGTATCACCATAACTTGTATAACGGATGCTTTTCGAAGGTTGAGGTAGATGGTTTCCGAAGTTTTTTTCTCGGTTATGTGTTGAAGGATGGATATAGCTGGATGTAGGATTTTCTAGATTTGGGTGAGATATTATGCTTCCCCTGTATCCCCAACACCTGATTGCATAATCGGAAAGGTTCGGGAGTTTCATAGGTGGGAATTCTAGTAGCTCTAGTTCTTCTTCCACGGATATTTGGTTTGAGATTGGGATTTCTTACCGAGTATTCATTCTTGATCTGTACCTTGTGGATTTATTTCTCTACCTTAATTCTACATGGCTTCTCAATTTATGGATATGTGACCATTTCAAGAGGAATGCATTCGTTCATTTTGTTCGGATGTGAAGACTATATGTTGCAATTTTCATTCTGTTGGATTCAGCTTCAATATTTGTCTATCAATGTGCTAATGGATGTCAACCTCTTCAGGATGGCTCCTCCAACACGCACGACTCCGAATCCTGATCCGCCACCACCTCCACCTCCTCCGGAGGCATGGCAAGCTGTGATGGCCGCAACCAATGCAAACACACAGTTGATCATGCAAATTCTTCAAGAGTGTTATCAAGGCAACCAAGGGAACCAAGGTAACAATCAGAATCACTTTGCTACACTCAACCAGTTCCTTGCTAATGGGCCAAAGACTTTCAGCAATTGTGTTGAGGCAACCGATGCTGACGATTGGCTTGTGGATCTGTGCAAGCATTTCGAGTGCAGTAACGTCACGCCTGAGGACTTCGTCAAGTTCGCTTCCTTCCAACTCAAAGATCAAGCTGCAGAATGGTTCCAGCAGTACAAGGACTCGAGAGGTGGACGTGTAATTACCTGGGATGAATTCCATCAAGATTTCAGAGCCCACCATATCCCTCAGAGCGTGGTTGAAAGCAAGCGTGAGGAATTCCGCAACCTGAAGCAAGGCTCTTTGTCTGTCTATGACTACAACAAGTTGTTTCAAAAGCTCGCCCGCTTTGCTAAGAAGGACGTACCTGATGAGAAGAGCATGATATACTAGTTCAGGGGTGGTCTTAGAGAAGAAATTCAGCTAGCTCTTGTCCTCTTTGAGCCCTTGAGATACAATGAGTTCTACAACATGGCGTTGAAGCAAGAGGCTGCTCAGTTGAGGTGTGATGCTTCCAAGAAGCGAGTCAGAGATGCTACTCCTTCTTCCTCTACTCAAGTGGCCAAGCAGTAGAAGTATTGGCTTCCTCCTCCTCCGTTTCGTCAGCCGTATCAGCAGAAGAGCAAAGGTGGCAGTGGATCTTCCTACCCACCCAACCCTGGCTTTCAGAACAAGACTTCGTCTCAAGCTCCAAGATCGAGTGCTCCGTATCACTGTCCGCTTTCAGAGGTCACGTGCAACAAGTGCCAACAGAAGGGTCACTATGCCAACAAGTGCTTCAATCAGAGGCGTCTTCCTCCTCCTCCTCCTGTGAGATCGGCAAGTACAGCTCTGGTCAAGCATAACCCCAAGTACGCCAAGGTCAATATGGTGAATGCAGCTCAGGCAGAGGATCATCAGATGTCATCATGCGTAACCTTCATGTTAATGATATTCTAGCTAAAGTTCTTTTTGACACTGGTGCATCGCATTGCTTCATCTCAAAACCTTTTGCATCTAAGCATGAGTTGACTTCCCAAGTTATGCATAAACCGTTAGCAGTTGTCTCTCCAGGTAGATGTTTGCTTGCTAACTACGAGGTTCCGAATATTTCTATCTCGATGGGTGATTTCAAGTTTCTGGCTTCTCCAATGATCCTTGGTAACTCGGATATTGATCTTATTCTCGGAATTGATTGGCTTTCTAAGCACAAGGCTCAGCTTGATTGTGCAGCCAGGCAGATTAAATTGACTCATTCGTCTGAGGATGTAATTGTCTTTGCTGCTCGGGATAATACCATCCGTCTATTTTCTCTCAATGAGAAGGGTGAACTGGATGCTATCTCGCAGATTCCAGTCATTTGCGAATACCAAGACGTCTTTCTAGAAGAGCTTCTAGGAATGCCTCTGCACCAGCCAGTTGAATTCGTTATTGATCTAGAGCCCGGCACGGAACCAATGTGCAAGCGTCCTTACAAGCTCGGACCTGAAGAGTTGAAGGAGCTGAAGAAGCAACTCGATATTCAAGAGAGAATGGGTCTCATCTGGACTAGTTCTTTTCCATGGGGTTGTGGTGTTCTTTTTGTGAAGAAGAAGGATGGAACGGACCGGCTTTGTGTTGATTACTGTCCATTGAACAAGAAGACCATCAAGAACAAATATCCACTTCCCAACATCAACGAGCTGTTCGAACAACTCAAAGGTGCCCAAGTATTCTCCAAGCTTGATCTCCGTATGGGTTATCATCAGATTTGTATCCGTGAGCAAGATATTCCCAAGACGGCCTTCAGGACAAGCTATGGTTCATATGAATACACTGTCATGTCTTTTGGCCTCGTCAACGCTCCTCCGACGTTCTCTCGCATGATGAACTTCATCTTCAACGCCTACACCAATGACTTTGTTTTGGTCTATCTCGACGACATTCTGGTTTTCTCGAAGAACAAGGAAGATCATGCCAAGCACTTGCGTTTGGTACTCGATAAGCTCAGGGAACATCAGTTCTACGCCAAGTTCTCCAAGTGTGAATTTTAGCTCGATGAGGTTCTTTATCTTGGTCATATCATCTCTGCCAAGGGCATTGCCGTGAATCCTGAGAAGGTGTCTGCAATTGTGAATTGGGAACCTCCTCAGAACGTGAAGCAACTCCGTAGCTTCCTCGGTCTCGCAAGCTATTGTTGAAGATTTGTTGAAAACTTTTCTAAGATCGTGAAGCCTCTCTCAAATCTTCTCCAGAAGCACGTCAAGTACGTTTGGTCTCCGGAGTGTGACATTGCTTTCAACACTTTGAAAGAGAAATTGATCACTGCTCCAGTTCTGACTCTGCCTGATGAATCCAAGCCGTACGAGGTCTTCTGTGATGCCTCTCTCTAAGGTCTTGGCGCAGTGTTGATGCAAGAGAAGAAAGTTGTTGCTTATACCTCCCGCCAATTGAAGCCCAATGAGAAAAACTACCCCACTCATGATCTTGAGTTGGCGGCAGTTGTGCATGCTCTTTTGACTTGGAGACATCTCTTATTGGGAAGAAAAGTGGACATCTTCACTGACCACAAGAGTCTCAAGTACATCTTCACTCAGCCTAATCTCAACCTCAGGCAAACTCGATGGGTCGAAATGATTCAAGAGTATAATCCGAGTATCGAGTATACTCCAGGCAAGGCCAATGTGATTGCTGACGCATTGAGCAGAAAGGCTTACTGCAACAGTCTGATTCTCAAGCCTTATCAACCCGAGCTTTGTGAAGCTTTCCGCAAAATTAACCTACAAGTTGTTCCCCAAGGTTTCCTCGCCAACCTTCAAGTCTCTCCTACCTTGGAAGACCAGATTCGCCAAGCCCAGCTTCTTGATGCTATGGTGAAAAAGGTGAAGATTGGGATTGCCAAGAGTCAACCCAAGTACAAGTGCTACCGCCTTGATGACAAGGATACTCTCTTCTTCGAGGATCGTATTGTTGTGCCCAAAGGTGACCTTCGTAAAGTGATCATGAACGAGGCTCACAATTCTCTCCTCTCCATACACCCTGGGAGTACGAAGATGTATCAGGACCTCAAGCAGGCTTATTGGTGGACTCGAATGAAGCGCGAGATTGCTCAGTTCGTGAATGAATGTGATGTCTGCAGAAGAGTGAAGGCAGAACACCAAAGGCCAGCGGGTCTCCTCCAACCTCTTGCCATTCCAGAATGGAAGTTTGACCACATTGAAATGGACTTCATGACTGGGTTTCCAAAGTCCAAGCGTGGCAATGATGCTATATTCGTTGTCATTGACAAACTCACCAAAGTGGCTCATTTTCTGCCTATCAAAGAGTCAATCACTGCAGATCAATTGGCGGAACTCTATACCTCTCGAATTGTCTCTCTGCACGGTATTCCACAAGTGATCTCTTCAGACCATGGAAGCATCTTTACCTCCAAGTTTTGGGATTCTTTTCAGAAGGCCATGGGCACCAACATCCGCTTCAGCACAGCTTTCCATCCTCAAACTAGCGGTCAAGTCAAGCGTGTCAACCAGATTCTTGAAGATATGCTCAGGGCTTGTGTGATCTCCTTCGGCATGAAGTGGGAGGATTGTCTTCCTTATGCTGAATTCTCCTACAACAACAGTTTTCAAGCAAGTTCGGGCAAGGCCCCATTTGAAATTCTGTATGGCAGGAAGTGTCGTACCCCTCTCAACTGGACTGAAACCGGTGAACGTCAGCTTTTGGGTAATGACTTAATCACAGAGGCAGAGGAAATGTGCAAAGTCATTCAAGATAACCTCAAAGCAGCCCAATCCCGCTAGAAGAGCTACTATGATAGTAAGCACCGTGATTTGGCTTTCGAGATCGGAGATCATGTTTACCTCCGCGTCTCTCCTATGAAAGGTACTCGTCACTTCGGTATCAAAGGGAAGCTTGCCCCCAGATACGTGGGACCTTTCAAGATTGTCAGCAAGAGAGGCGACCTCGCCTATCAACTCGAGCTTCCTTCAAACTTTGCAAATGTTCATGATGTGTTCCATGTCTCTCAGCTTCGAAAGTGCTTCAAGACTCCTGACCGCACCGTCAACTTCGAGGACATTGAGCTCCAAGAAGATCTCTCCTATCGTGAGCACCCAGTTGCTATTCTTGAAGAGACTGAACGCAAGACTCGCAACAAGTCAATCAAATTCCTCAAAGTCAAGTGGTCACACCATTCCAACCATGAAGCTACCTGGGAACGCGAGGATCACCTCTATTCTGAGTACCCGGCGTTCTTTCAGTCCTAGATCTCGGGACGAGATCCTTTCGCAGTGGTGGAGTGTTGTAACACCCCGGATGTAACTTACCCCGGATGTGTGTGGTGACTAGCACAAGCTTGCAAAGTGAGGCACTTGGTAATGCTGATTTCAGAGATTTAGCATTTCCACTAAGTCCTTGAGCTGTTTATCTCATATGGCCATATGTTCATGTTCTTTCCTAGTGATCCGTGCCTCTTTTGAGGATAATCAGTAAGGATGTTTTGTTAATCTTGTAGTGCTCTATCCATCCATGTCTTTGTTTGCAATTATGGAGCACCTTAGTTTGAGTCAATCGAGCTCTACTTTTGCTACTTCGTGAATCTGGGCAGATTGTCTACTTGTTAGCGATTTTGCCGATGATGTTGTAGTTGATCCGTGCATGCTATGTTGTTGTTCTTGCCATGTCTAGCTTGATTTTTGTGTATTCTTGATGGGTGTATGCTTAGATTATCATGACTTACTCCGTAGTGAGTGCATCGAGCTCGCAAACATGCCTACTTGATATATGTTTTCAGCATGCTCCAGTTTTCACTAAGTCTGAGAACTGATTACGTTTTTGCCATGTTCACATGCTTGCAATTGTATTTTCTGATCCCTTTTGGCTCAAGGTCACTAAGGGACTTTTGTTAAGCTCTTTAAGTAGCTCCGTTCCATGCTTTACTTTGCCATGTTCAGGTCATGTAGCATGTAGTTTTGTTGCTCCAAAGAGTGCTACCTGATCTGAGATTCCAGACAAGTGTTAATTTCACTAAGTCTTAAATCTGTTTGCCAAATGCATTTTTGCCATGCTTGTTTGAACCTGTTAATGGATGTTTTGGCCATAGCTCAGTGCTAGACTTTTGTTAAGCATCATGAATGCATCCCTGCCATGTATTTTTATGCCATGTTTGGGTGCTGTAGCTTATTCATCTAATTACATTTAGATGGCTACTTGCTGTAAATCACAGACCGGTGTCATATTTGAATCGCTTGTCATTTCCAAACCGTAACTCCGATTCCGGCGTTCTTTATATCGTTTTCAATCGATTTCATCTCATCTTTCCAATGGCACACTTGGATTCCCAAGTTGAGGCCAGGTTCATGCATCCCTTGTCAAATCTTGCATATGCATCCCGCATCGCATCTCGCATAGCATACCATCTGTGCATCATATTGTTTGAGCTTTGCACGTGGTTGATTGTGTTTGCTTGTTTGTATTGTTTGGGTAGAGCCGGGAGACGAGTTTGCTAACGAGGAGCCCGTTGAGTTTGCTTTCGAGGATCCAGTCAACTCTGACAACTTTGCAGGCAAGATGATCATACCCTCGAAATCACTACTATCTTTGCTATGCTAGTTTGCTCGCTCTTTTGCTATGCCAATGCTACGATGCCTACCACTTGCTTTCAAGCCTCCCAAATTGCCATGTCAAACCTCTAACCCACCTTTTCCTATTAAACCATTGATTGGCTATGTTACCGCTTTGCTCAGCCCCTCTTATAGCGTTGCTAGTTGTAGGTGAAGATTGAAGACCGTTCCTTGTTGGAAAATTTATTTACTTGTTGGGATATCATTATATTATCTGGTTATCTTAATGCATCTATACACTTGGTAAAGGGTGGAAGGCTCAGCCTCTCGCCTAGTGTTTTGTTCCACTCTTGCCGCCCTAGTTTCCGTCATATCGGTGTTATGTTCCCGGATTCTTGCGTTCCTTACGCGGTTGGGTTATAATGGGAACCCCTTGATAGTTCGCCTTCATTAAAGCTTTTCCAGCAATGCCCAACCTTGGTTTTACCATTTGCCACCTAGCCTCTTTTTTCCCCTTGGGTTTCCGGAGCCCGAGGGTCATCTTATTTTAAACCCCCCCCCCCGGGCCAGTGCTCCTCTGAGTGTTGGTCCAACTCGTCAGCTGCCGGTGGCTACCAGGGGCAACTCTGGGCTAGCCTACCAGAAGTTTAGACAATCTGAGTGTGCCCTGAGAAAGAGATATGTGCAGCTCCTATCGGGATTTGTCGGCACATTCGGGCGGTGTTGCTGGATTTGTTTTAACCTGTCAAAGTGTCTTGAAGAACCGAGGTACCGAGTCTGATCGGAACGTCTCGGGAGGAGGTCTATTCCTTCGTTGACCGTGAGAGCTTGTCATGGGCTAAGTTGGGACTCCCCTGCAGGGATTTGAACTTTCGAAAGCCGTGCCCACGGTTATGGGCAGATGGGAATTTGTTAATGTCCGGTTGTAGATAACTTGAACCTTAACTTAATTAAGATGAATCAACTGAGTGTGTTACCGTGATGGCCTCTTCTCGGCGGAGTCCGGGAAGTGGACACGGTGTTGGAGTAATGCTTGCGCAGGTTGCTCTCTAGTTTCTCGCTCGCGCTTTGCCTCCTCTTCTCGCTCTCTTTTGCGAACAGGATAGCCACCATATTTGCTAGTCGCTTGCTGCAGCTCCACATATTTACCTTGCCTTACCTATAATCTTAAATAGTCTTGATCGCGAGGGTGCGAGATTGCTGAGTCCCTATGGCTCACAGATTACTATTACATGAGATGCAGGGCCTGATGATCCCGCTCCAGGTGGCGCGCTCGAGCTCAAGTGGGAGTTCGACGAGGACTCTCAACGATACTATGTTTCCTTTCCTCATGATTAGTAGTGGTGCCTAGTTGGGGTGATCGGGACCGTGTTGCATGTTGGGTTATGTTTTATTTTGGCGCCGTAGTCGGGCCATGAGTGTCTGAATGATGGAATGTTATTTATGTACTTGATTGACGTGGCGAGTGTAAGCCAACTATGTTATCTTCCCTTTTATTATCTATATTATATGGGATGTTGTGAAGATTGCCTAACTTGTGACATATGCCTTCAATGCGATTATGCCTCTAAGTCGTGCCTCGACACGTGGGAGATATAGTTGCATCGTGGGTGTTACAGAGTCCACTGCACTCCCTTTCCCCCAGCGGACGGGATGCGGCCGGATCAGTGACCAAGGGTGAGAGAGAGAGACCACCGGAGCCTTGTGTGAGATACTCTGAAGAGCGGACTACCTTTTCCTCCATAAAAATCATTTTATATTCTGTGTATGTGCCATTGAGCGCTATAACTTTATTTAAAAATAACGCGGCAACGCGTCAAGTCAAACTTTGTTTCGTGCACGCGTGGTACACGACCTCCCTAGGTAAACAACCGCTACATGCGTTCAAATTAGCACGTGGGCTGCCATTTCGAAAAGAAATGAGCTCCACCGTGTACCCGCGTGGGTGTGGCTGGGCACGAAGCATGAGTACGTGCACGGTGCACCTATTCTCTTCTTGTATACGTACACCACCTGCGTGGGGTTGTGTGAGAGAGATACAAACCTAGAGAGATATAGTGTGTGGGTTCTTGAGAGTTTTTTTGGGGGGAGGGGTCAATCAAAAAATTTAACATATGCAATGTGTGTGAAATAGAGTCCTGGATATAACATATATATAGAGGGGGCGATCCACGAGAAGAGAGTGGAGGTATCATCGGCTTGAGGTGTCCATAGAATCAAAGAGAGGGATGATGTGTGTGTGCACGCGCGCGCGATCGATAAAGAGTGCCATCGAATTTGTGTGTGCCCGCGTCAAAGATATAGAGTGGTTGGCCTACTCGAACGTGAGATGGGACATGTGCAGTTTGTCTCTGTGGCATGGATACCTACCTGCAGCGCTCGACTATCCGTGCGTGGTGGGGGAAGAGGGAGGCCCAATTAACTATAGAGGTACAATGGCGGGTATATGTGTGGACGAGGAGAGAGGCCTACCTCATGTATTAAGGAGATCGATCTGCCTCATGTATTAAGGGAGATCGATCGACATCCATGCATATGTGTAGGAGATGAATAAGGTTGGGAGAGAGACAGAGCTAGAGTGTTGGAGGGGGTGGTAGTGGAGTTGCTTGTAACAAATGGTGGGATAGGCTTGCTAGACAAAAGGAGGGCACGCCCGCAATATCAATAAGAGAGGAGATGGCTGCTTGTTGTCTGTGCACGTGCGTGTGAGAGACGGGTCAGGAGGCATGCACGAATGATGAGGGGGGACGATGTGGCTGTGGTAAGCAGACATAACTACATAGGAAGATCAATCACCCTTTGTAAGATAAAGGAGAGACATAACTTGTGAGGTACGTCGATCGATGGGGGGTAGTTAAAGTCGATCTAAGTATATGTTGGGAGATCGATCGGTATACATGCATGTGTGTTAGAAGCAAATGAGGCACGAGGAGAAGGATAGAGAGAGAGGGATGCATGTAGGAGGTGGTACGATAGGCATACTATATCGAGGGGGAGGAGTGTGCGAGTACGAGAATGATGAAAAGAGTGGTGGGAGCAAGGCATGGACGGTGACAAGAGAAGAGGGGAACCTTGTGTTTGTGCTAGGCACACCTGGCTAGAGAGGTATATCGATCGATGTGTGCCTTAAAGAAGGAGCTCGGGGGCCTACACACACCCTGGGTGAACGACCTAAAGTGAAAAGACGAATTTGCACGATGGAGCTAGAGAATGTTGAGGGAGGGTGAGAGGGATGCGGGCGTGTGCATGCACAAGAGAAAGTTAGCGCTAGCTACAAAGATAAGAGGGTTGTGTGGGTGTAAAAGACGAATAGAGATCATATATACTTCATTATAAAAAGCAAATTTGGATATTTGAAGAATTTATCATAGTGTTTCAAACCGACGGATGTGTGAATATATATAACGGTGATACACATGGTGTGGTTATGAACATGGTATACTACATTTAATATGTTTTATCTCTACTCTTATAAAAACAGAGTTGTTGATGATGGTGTGCCTGCGATCCTGCATTATAGGTCGTCTGATTTATATCTGGCGGATAGCAAGGAAACTATGATGGTTGAAGTTGGCAACAATCATGATTGTAGATTCTTATTGAAATAGAGAAACGAATTCAAATTTAGTTCGAATTGCAGCGGTAGTATAGACATTTGGAATGCACTAAAATGTTGGTATGAGTAGGTTACATGCATTATACAGCAAGCGAAAAAATTTAATCGGACATAACATGGATTCATACTCTCTCCTTCCATCTATGTAGGGCGTAATGAGATTTTTAAGACCGCCTTTGACTATTGACAAGATTAATAGTACATGGCATGCACAATTTGAAAAGTATATCATTGAAAGAACCTTTCACAGATGAATTTAACGGTGTGCTTTGTGTAGGTTGCATGTCATATATCATTGCTCTAATATTTGGTCAAAGTTAGCATCGAAAAACGCATTAGGCCCTATATAGATGGAAGGAGGGAGTAGCTTTGAATAGCATTTGTATAGTAAAACGGGGCAAGACTCTCTCTTTGTGTGGTGTGAATAGTTTTATTTTTTTGTTTTCTTTTTGGTTGAGGGAATGCGAATTGATTTGGTACGTACAAGTACAATATTACTACACATTAGGCTTGTCCCTAAAATTCAACCCGCGTCTTGTTATATCCTGAAAATTCAGATATCGTGCTCCCAAAACTGGCGCCTTCACAACCCGCGCCTTGCTATGCCGAAATTACAATGCGCGCAAAAACTCCCTCCAGCTGCCAAATCCCGACACGCGAAATCCCCCTTCTAACCCTGAGCCGATAGGGCCGCTAGTTCAAATCGGTGGGGGGTACTTTTGTAACACACCCTACACTTGGACAAGCGCGTTCCTAAGTCATGCTTCACCCCCTCCCATCATCCACTTTTCGCCATTCGAAATCCCAGGCTGCCATAACCTCTCCGCTCCAGCCGCAAAACCCCACCCTCCTCCGTCCGCCACGTCACAGCTGCCTAGCCGGAGCCTCTTCCTCGACGACGTCGTCCAGCGCAACAGCTCGACGTCCCTCGTCCACCTCCCCGGATGAGGATCCGTCGTCCATCTCGTTGTCCCGCCGGTTCAGCCGCCCCGTCCTCCACCTCCAAGGAGCTTCTCTGACGATCGCCTCGTCTATCGCGGCTGCTCCATCCCCACAGCGTCGCCTTAACCTGCTCCACCGGAATCGCAGCATCCTCATCGACTCCTCGGACGAAGCCGAGGCCTACTCGGCGCAACCAAAGAGGTTGTACACTCATCGCATCGAACCTTCTCCTTAACGCGACCTCCCGGCACCGACGGTGCTCCATCCCGCACCCCCATGGAGCGGCTACCTTGAAGCTGGCACCGCGGGCGACATCTCCACGGTGGCTCTCCCCCAGTGCGAGGCCCCTTCGATGGCGGCGTCCATACCAGCCGGATCTGCTACTGGTGCTCCAGCTCTCGCTCGATCGCTCGCTCGCCCAGCTGCTGTTGCTGCTCTCCCCCTCGCTCGTGCTGCTGCTCTGCTCCGATTAAGCTACACTTCAGTCGACAGAATCGACTTTTGGGTCAGTCGATTTTCAGGGGTTGGGGGGCTTGCCGGAGTTAAGGAAGAACCGCCCGCAGCGGGGATGGGGGCTCGCCAGAGAGGTACCCCACTATCTATCTTGGGGTTCACGGTGGGAGCGGGGGGCCTAGAGGGCTGGTCGGGGCAGCGGTGGCGAGTTGTTTTGGGGCGGCGAGGCGGCGCTGGGGCCGGCGGTTCAGTTGGTGGTGGCTGGCGGCTCAGGGGGGTGCAGGTTGAAGATGAACTGTTGGCCCTCCCTAAACTACATGTCAAGTGCCTCTCTACTACCATTGCGTTCAGTTTCGACAGTAGCATTCAGATTCCATAGTAAATTTCAGTTTCGACAGTTAAGTTCAGAGTCAACAGTTTTTACCTCATTTGTTGTAGTCAGGTGGTTTTTGGTGATGTTAATTTTACATCCATTTTACATCATCTATTGGAGATGCTATTAGAATCCCACTTGAGATTGACGATGTCTATCTTGTGCTGCTTCAGCCTTGACGTCTTACGGCTCACCGGAGCTGCTCCAACGACAGAACGATCCATCACAACAGAGCAGTGCCCTGGACACCGTCTACAGATTCCTCAGATCTTCCTCCACACCTCCAACAGCCACCTCTTCCTCAACTGCTTCAGCGACCAACCCAATGATGCTAAGGTCGACACGGCTACGGCAAAGAGGTTGTACACTTGTTGCATCACTTATTACTATACATTCACGTCGATCCATTAGGGCCATTTTGGTTCAACGGAAAAACATCGATCCACTGGTTGTTACCATCACTCTAAATTTCTGCATGCTCTCCTTACATAATCTCACCATATTTTTTCGTATGCATGTCAAATATTGTACACAATCATGCTGAACATGTAGAGAAAAAGAGAAGAGTTTTGCGCGCAATACAATGTCATGCAGACATCGCTCCATGGTGGGTTCAATGGCAAACCCTCCCCACCCCTCTCCAAATTGTAATCCAGAGGAAGATATCTGTTCTGAGGCAGATTCGGACGCCGCTGACCACTCCTATTTACCCCCCAAGGTGTTTGCTCTACCTTGGCATGATGATGTTAGTCATATCATGCATATGTTGCCTTGCAGTGCCTACTTTTAACATCATATATGTCATCTGCTTAGTTTAGACATGTTCTGTAATGCCACCTATTTAGTTTTTATATCATATATATGAATTATGCAGTCTCATGTCTTTTAGCGAGCCATAATATATGTGAAATGTGCAATGCCATCCTGTTAACCAGGCATCATATATTTGAATGATATCTTGCCCATCCTTTTCTTCATTACATTTCCATTTGTCGACAATGTTTGTACATTAAACTACTCTTCCTGTGAATCAACCATTTGGGTGGGAGATGGGAAAATCTGGAGTGAAAACAAGGCCTTCATAGCAGACAGTGCTACCTGTCGAAGAAGATCTCTTGTTGTGTCCCGATAGCTCTGTAATGCCCCGGACACACCCACCGGTAGTCGTTACTCCTGGCAGGATCTAGACTGGCCCCACAGATCAATACTAGTCTTTTCTGCGCACTTTGTCCTCACTCATGCGCACCCGGGAGCAACTTCCCGGTCGGTCACCCATCGTGACACTACTCCAAGCTGAGCACGCTTAACTTTGGAGTTCTATCCGAATGGGCTACCGGAAAAGAAGGAATTCCTTATTTATATAAGTAGTCTATCATCCCTAATAAGCCAGGCCATCACATACACCCCCACTTAGAGGAACCGACGTCCTCGTCGGGCCATAGGAATGTTCCCTCTTGGCACATACGTTTGTGCATCCAGTCCGGTACATGTGCCATGTCGGGTGCCACGACGGGTCACAAACGTCATGAACAACATGACCACGCACCTGTCTGCAACCATCCGTGTAATCGCGAGGTCGGCTCTGTTACCAACTTGTAACGCCCCGGACACACCCGCCGGTAGTCGTTACTCCTAGCGGGATCTAGACTGGCCCCACAGATCAATACTAGTCTTTTCTGCGCACTTTGTCCTCACTCAAGCGCACCCGGGAGCAACTTCCCGGTCGGTCACCCATCGTGACACTACTCCAAGCTGAGCACGCTTAACTTTGGAGTTCTATCCGAACGGGCTACCAGAAAAGAAGGAATTCCTTATTAATATGAGTAGTCTATCATCCCTAATAAGCCAGGCCATCACAAGCTCCTCAGAGATGGATTCAGAGACAGATGACCAGTCCTATTCCCCCACTAAGGTGTATGCTCTAACTTGGCATGGTTATACTGCTCATATCATGCATACGGTGTCTTGCATTGCATAGTTTAGACATCATACACACAATATTCAACACCATGTTCTTAGTTCAGACATCATATCAAATGCCCTCTGTTTAGCATATAAGTCACATATGTGAATTAAATGATGCGATCCTGATTACTTAGATAACATGTAGGTGAATTATGTCATGCGATCATATTTAGTTATTCATCATATCTTTGAATTATGTTATGCTATGCTATCCAGTTTAGATAGACATCATATATGTGAAATTATGTCATACTATCCATTTTAGTTAAACAATATACATGTCAACTATTTCATGCCCTCTTTTTTCCACACTATCTATTGCATCTGTCTCTCATACAATGTATGTACATTCAACTAGGTTTCCTGTTTATCAGCCATTTGAATTGGAGCGGGTGATGCCAGTATCTAGCAGACTAAAAACACGGTCTTCAAATAAAACAGTGCTACCTCTTGGTGGATATAGCACCCCGGTTGAGGGAGTCCTGGATTAGGGGGTGTTCGGGTAGCCGGACTATACCTTCAGCCGGACTCCTGGACTATGAAGATACAAGATTGAAGACTTCGTCCCGTGTCCGGATGGGACTTTCCTTGGCGTGGAAGGCAAGCTTGGCGATGCGGATATTCAAGATCTCCTACCATTGTAACCAACTTTATGTAACCCTAACCCTATCCGGTGTCTATATAAACCGGAGGGTTGTAGTCCGTAGGCAATCAACTCCATACACAACAATCATACCATAGTCTAGCTTCTAGGGTTTAGCCTCCTTGATCTCGTGGTAGATCTACTCTTGTACTACCCATATCATCAATATTAATCAAGCAGGAGTAGGGTATTACCTCCATCGAGAGGGCCCGGACCTGGGTAAAAAACATCGTGTCCCTTGTCTCCTGTTACCATCCGGCCTAGACGCACAGTTCGGGACCCCCTACCCGAGGTCCAACAGTTTTGACACCGACATTGGTGCTTTCATTGAGAGTTCCTCTGTGTCGTCGCCTTTAGGCCCGATGGCTCCTTTGATCATCAACAACGATACGGTCCAGGGTGAGACTTTTCTCCCCGAACAGATCTTCTTCTTCGGCGGCTTCGCTCTGCGGGCCAATTCGCTCGGCCACCTGGAGCAGATCGAAAGCTACGCCCCTGGCCATCAAGTCAGGTTTGGAAGCCTAAACTACACGGCTGACATCCACGGGGACTTGATCTTCGACGGATTCGAGCCACAGCCAAGCGCGCCGCACTGTCTCGATGGGCATGATATAGCTCTGCCGCCGAACAGCGCCTTGGAGGCCGCACACGCATCGGTTACGACCATTGATTTGGAGCCTACTGCGCCGATCGAGGATCAGCGGTTGGATGCTGCCTCAGGGGCTGCGATCTCAGAGGCGATCGAGCCGAACTCCAGCCCCGCACTCTGCACGACCCGTGACTCCGAGGATCCAGACTCCTCCCCGGACTCCGAACCCCCCGCGCCCCTGCCAATCGAATCCGATTGGGCGTCGATAATGGAGTTCACCGCCGCAGACATCTTTCAGCATTCGCCTTTTGGCGACATCCTGAATTCTCTTAAGTCTCTCTCTTTATCAGGAGAGCCCTGGCCGGACTACGATCAGCGAGGGTGGGATACGGACGATAAGGAAATTCAAAACCCACCCACCACCCACTTTGTAGCCACTGTCGACGATCTAACCGACATGCTTGACTTCAGCTCCGAAGACATCGACGGCATGGATGACAATGTAGGAGACGAACAGGAACCAGCACCTGTAGGGTGCTAGAAGGCCACCTTGTCATATGACATATATATATATATGGTGGATACTCCAAAAGATGGAGATGGCGATGGAACAGTGGTGGATGATGCCCCCAAGAAACAGCCAAAGCGCCGGCGTCAGCGGCGCCGCTCTAAATCCCGCCAAAGCAAAAACGGTGATTCCGGCACGGGAGATAATACTACCCCGGATAGCACCGAAGAACACCCACCTCAGCAAGATTCGTCACAGGAAGATGGAGAAGCCAGCCCTCATGGGAGAGCGGCAGACCGAGAGGTCGAGGATGATAACTATCCCTGTTAGTGTGATAACTTATCAAAGAACCCTGGTAATTCGGATACCAAGGACAAAAGTGGCAGGACACGTCAGAATAAGCAAAAACGCCGCGTTAACAGCGACAACAATGAAGACACGGCAGTCCTCTCGGAATACTCAGGGCCCGTCCAGTTTGGACCGAATACTCGATCGCTTGTGCCAGATACATGGCAGCCCCAAAAGGCCAGCCAATCACACTAACAGGGATTGTTGGGTGTTCAAGCAGGCAGGCAAATTAAGGGCCGAAAACAGAGACAAGGGGCTGCACAGCGATGACGAGGAGCCCAAGCCGCCGAACAACAATGGACAGAAGGGCTTTCCCCGACAAGTGCGGACGATGAACATGATATACGCAACCCACATTCCCAAGAGGGAGCGGAAGCGTGCGCTACGGGACATATACGCGATAGAGCCAGTCGCCCCAAAGTTCAACCCATGGTCCTCCTGCCCGATCACTTTTGATCGAAGGGACCATCCCACTAGAATCCGTCATGGCGGCTTCGCCGCATTGGTTCTTGACCCAATCATCGACAGATTTCATCTCACAAGAGTCCTCATGGACGGTGGCAGTAGCCTGAACCTGCTTTATCAGGATACAGTGCGGAAAATGGGCATAGATCCCTCAAGGATTAAGCCCACAAGAACGACCTTTAAAGGCGTTATACTAGGTGTAGAAGCCAACTGTACAGGCTCAGTAACACTTGACGTGGTCTTCGGATCCCCGGACAATTTCCGAAGCGAAGAGTTAATCTTCGATATAGTCCCGTTTCGCAGTGGCTATCACGCCCTGCTCGGACGAACCGCATTCGCAAAGTTCAATGCGGTGCCACACTACGCATACCTCAAACTCAAGATGCCAGGCCCTCAAGGAGTAATTACGGTCAACGGAAACACCGAACGCTCCGTCCGTACGGAGGAGCCTACGGCGGCTCTCGCAGCGGAGGTACAAAGTAGCCTTCTCAGGCAATTCTCCAGTCCGGCCATTAAAAAGCCAGACACTACCAAGCGTGCCCGGAGTAGCCCACAGCAGGACCGCCTGGCACACTCTGAGCAAGCGTAGCAATGCGGCCCCAACCCCAACTTCCGCGACATAGCGAAACCAGTACCTCGCGTACATAACTACGCCCTTGAAATACCATGGGCACAGGGGAAGGGGCACAATAACGGCACGCCCAAAATACGGCTTAAAACATACTAGGGGTTGTCGGATTCTTTTTTTTTAATTTTTTCTTACTTTCAGGACTCCATACTTCGGACGACCTGTTCGGCAATTCGATTGCCGCATAAATGATGCAAGATCCAGGGAGGCAGACAAGCCATGCCGCATTATGGAACCCCCAGGTGGTCTCTGTTACGAGCAGTATACCTGTTTTAAATACAATTCCGCGGCCTGCCCCTGGTCAGGACATACTGAATATCCAATATCTTTTGCTTACCGCACTATTTGTATCGTTCGGCTTTGATAAATAGCCTTTATATAAACAATGCATAGCTTTTGTCCTTTTTGCATTACTCTCTTTTATATATGTTCATTAATGACATGTTGCACCCGTACACTGTGGTACAACAAGTATGCCAGGGGCTTCAGTACCCTTTAATATGGTGTGAGAAGTCCGTACACTTTCACAAGTGCAGCACCCCGAACTTATAGCACTATATGCATCGGCTCCGAATCATGATTTGGGTCAATAGTTGGGTTTGCCCGGCTCCTATGTTTTGGTGCCTTACGTTCCGCTATATCGGCTAAGGTAGCACTAGGAGAACCACTGCGATTGTGCCCCGGTTGAGCTGGGTTAAGCACCTCAGTGGAGAAAGCTAAAACTGACTGTCATGATGAGGCGAGAGACCGGTCGGTGTTCGAGAGGTTTTTCGAGTCCCTAAAGGCTTATGCCGCTTCGAGCGAGGAGCTGGATAACCCCGGCCAAGGCGTGGATAGCGCCCCGAACTCGATCTTCCGAACTAGGGGCTTCGCCGAAATTTAAAATTATAAAGTTCTATGGCTAAGTGAGAGTGTTCAAGCATTATAGTCCGATTGCCTGGTTCGTTGTGCTGAGCGCCTCCCTCGAAGGACCCAACTATGGGAAAAAGAGCGCTCAGGTTTATCCCGAACACCCCAACACTAGTGGCATGGGGGCAGAAGCCGACGACTGGCCATCTCTCAATTTTTTGATAAACGGCCGCACAGAAAATAATATTTTAAATTCAACAAGCATTGCTTAAGCGCCTATGAACAAGTTTTCAGCGCATAGGATAAAAACGAGCGAGTTTATTCAAAAATTACATCCTTGGTACATTCATCCGCCATAAGGAGGGCACCCGCAAGAACATCCTTGTAATAGTTCTCGGGCTTGCGATGCTCCTTCCCCGGCGGTGGCCCGTCCTTCACAAGCTTCTCACCGTCCAGCTTACCCCAGTGCACCTTTGCACGGGCAAGGGCCCGACAGGCACCTTCGATGCAGACGGAGCGCTTGATGACCTCGAGCCTTGGACAGGCCTCCACCAGCCGCCGCACCAGCCCGAAGTAGCTCCCAGGCAGGGCCTCCCCGGGCCACAGCCGAACTATGAAGCCCTTCATGGCCTGTTCGGCCGCCTTGTGGAGCTCGACTAGCTGTTTCAGCTGGTCCCTCAAGGGCACAGGGTGTACGGCCTCAGCATACTGAGACCAGAACACCTCTTCAGCTCGGTAGAATGCGGCGGTGTCGGATACACTGCGGGGAAGATCTGCGAATGCCCCTGGAGACCTCCGGATTCGGGTAAGTAACAAGTAGTTTACTTTTATATTTCTGCTTTGCATAAAGAATGCCTTACCCGCTGCTATCTTCTTCACCTCCTCCAACTCTTGGAGGGCCTTTTGGGCTTCGGCCTTGGCAGACTTGGCAGTCTCAAGGGCCGCCGCGAGCTCGGACGCTTGGGTCTTTGACTCAAGCTCCAAACTCTCATGTTTTTTCATGAGAGCCTGAAGCTCTTGCTGCACCTCGCCGACCTGAGGCCTAAGTTTCTCTCGCTCGGTGCGCTCCGCGGCCGTTTTCTTTTCGGCCTCGGACAACGCCTGCTTGAGGGTCGCCACCTCAGTCGTGGCCCCTATAATAAGCAGTGCAATCCTGTTATTTTTTGCAATCACGCCTCTCTATAGGCACTTTTTCTGTAAGGTATTTCCTACCTTCTTTTTCCTCGAGCTGCCGCTTGGCAAGGCCGAGCTCTTGCTCGGTCCACTTGAGGTCCTGTTTCAGGACACCCACCTCCGCAGTCAGTACGGCGGTGGATAGCAGTGAAGCCTGCACACGCATATTGACTCTTTATTGTTAGACTCCTGCGAAATTTACTAGATCCTCTATTTGGCTTTTCTTTCCGAACGCCAAACAGAGCATCAGGGGCTACTGTCTATGCGGTACTATTTTTATATACTTTTACTTACCTCGAAGCCTGTTAGAAGGCTAGCGCAAGCTTCAGTCAGTCCGCTCTTGGCGGACTAAACCTTCTGGATCACCGTACTCATAATAGTAGGGTGCTCCTCGTCGATGGAGGCGCCATCAAGCACCTCCAGCAGATTGTCCGGCTCCTCCGGTTGGACGGAGGCTGCCGGCTCAGAAGACTTGCTCCTCTTGGAAGGAGTTTGCCTACCGCAGTCCGGAACTGTTGAAGATTCCGGCGCGGTGTCCGGCATAAAGCCGGACTTGGAGCCCCGGGGGGTCTTGTCCCCTTTACTCCTGGAGTCCGGGAGGTCGCCTTGCGGCTCCTCCAGGACCACCTCCTCCTGCCCCGAAGCTCGTTGCGATGCCACTTCGGAGTAATCCGCAGCGCGGGGGGAGACAGCGGGCGGAACTGAGTTCACGTCCGATGAATCCAGGGAGCTGCTCGACGACTCGTTGAGTTCGGCCCAGGGCGGGCTGCATGATTATATTCGACATTAGGGAAAGCTGTGCAACAAAACGAATATCATGAGTTACTCTGGTATCCGAATACTTACAATTTCGCCGGACGCCTGGCCCTGTCCGGCCACTCCTCTTCGTCCTCGTCGGCGTCAGGGGCATAGTCCGGCGGAGGGGTTTTCCTCTTCTTGGACCCTTCGGCCCCCCTACTGGGGCGGCCTTCCTCTTCTTTCCTCCCGCCGCTGGAGGGGGAGAGGTTTCTTCTTCCTCCTCCTTGTCTCCACGGGAGGAGTGCGTCTCGGACTTGTCGGATGACGAGTCCGACCCACCACGTTACGGGCACTCTTTCGAGTCCCCGTGGTCTTCTTCTTCTTGGCCTTCTTTTCCGGCACCACATAAGGCGCCGGAGCCAGCAGCTTCACTAGTAGAGCTGGGGCTGGGTCTTCGAGCAGAGGAGCTGGACAGTTAATCGGTCCGGATATCGCCCGCCAAGCCTGTCAAAGGTAAGGGAGTTTAGATCCCGCATAGAGTTAAACTATGAAAAAAGTTGAACATCCTGTAAAAGGTGAAGATAGCTTACCTCGCTAGCGTGACGCTACGAGCTGTATCCGTTGTCCTCGAAAGCGGATGCGGGAGCCCTGGCACCTTTGACTAGCGCCTTCCAGATGTCTTCATATATTGTGTCAAAGAGCCTGTTAAGGGTTCGGTGTTGTGCCGGGTCGAACTCCCACAGAGTAAAGTCCCGTTGTTGGCACGGGAGGATTCGGCGAACGAGCATGACCTGGACTACATTTACAAGCCTGATTGGCTTGTTTACTAGGGACTGGATGCATGGCTTCAGTCCAGTCACCTCTTCCTCGTTACCCCATGATAGGCCCGTCTCTTTCCAGGACATGAGCCGCGTGGGGGGTCCGGATCGGAACTCAGGGGCTGCGATCCATTTCGGATCGCGTGGCTCGGTGATTTCAAACCACCCGGCTTGCCACCCCTTTAGGGCCTCTACAAAGGAGCCCTCGAACCACAGGACGTTGGCAATCTTGCCCGCCATGGCTCCTCCGCACTCCGCCTGGCTGCCGCACACCACCTTGGGCTTGACGTTGAAGGTCTTGAGCCAGAGGCCGAAATGGGGGCGGATGCGGAGGAAAGCCTCGCACACGACGATAAATGCCGAGATGTTGAGGATGAAGTTCGGGGCCAGATCATGGAAATCCAGGCCATAGTAGAACATGAGCCCCCGGACGAATGGGTGAAGTGGAAAACCCAGTCTGCAGAGGAAGTGGGGAAGGAATACTACCCTCTCGTGGGGCCTTGGGGTGGGGAGAAGCTGCCCCTCCTCGGGAAGCCGGTGCGCGATGTCTTTGGACAAATATCCGGCCTTCCTTAGCTTTTTGACATGGCCCTCCGTGACAGAGGAGACCATCCACTTGCCTCCTGCTCCGGACATTGCTGGAGAAGGTTGAGGTGGGAAGTGCGGGCTTGGGCGCTAGAGCTCGAGTGCGCAGGAGATGGATAGGCAAAGGAGGAAGAAGGCATAGGTAAAAAGGTGGATGCTTATCCCCTTATATGGGCGGATGCGGTTGTGCGTCCCCACCTGCCTAGTAAAACTCGCTTGCCTCCCAAGCGTCGTGGTAAATGGCGCAGTTAGGGTTACCCACGTCCGTATTGATGAGAATCCCGTAAAAAGGGCACACGATCTCTGCTTTGACAAGACGTGCCAAGGAAACCGCCTCGCAAAACATGCTGATGCGGAAAAGTAAAAACGATTTGAGTAAAGGACTTGGTCGTAGTGTGATGACGCACTGCGGAATACGTCGGCAGATTTGATTTGTGTCAATATTATTCTCTCTATGGCAATATGTGGAAACTTATTTTGCAGAAACCGGACACTACTCTTGGTGTTTACAATCTTCTATGAAGGACTTGGAGGAGGAACCCGCCTTGCAATGCCGAAGACAATTTGCGCGCCGGACTCGTCATCATTGAAGCCTGGTTCAGGGGCTACTGAGGGAGTCCTAGATTAGGGGGTGTTCAGGTAGCCGGACTATACCTTCAGCCGGACTCCTGGACTATGAAGATACAAGATTGAAGACTTCGTCCCGTGTCCGGATGGGACTTTCCTTGGCGTGGAAGGAAAGCTTGGCGATGCGGATATTCAAGATCTCCTACCATTGTAACCGACTTTATGTAACCCTAACCCTATCCGGTGTCTATATAAACCGGAGGGTTGTAGTCTGTAGGCAATCAACTCCATACACAACAATCATACCATAGGCTAGCTTCTAGGGTTTAGCCTCCTTGATCTCATGGTAGATCTACTCTTGTACTACCCATATCATCAATATTAATCAAGCAGGAGTAGGGTATTACCTCCATCGAGAGGGCCCGAACCTGGGTAAAAAACATCGTGTCCCTTGTCTCCTGTTACCATCCGGCCTAGACGCACAGTTCGGGACCCCCTACCCGAGATCCGCCGGTTTTGACACCGACACCGGTTGTACATGCACAAGAACCAGCCCTACCACAGATAACCCAAACTCTCACAAATTGTATCCCTACTACGATGGACAGAGAACTAGCTTCACCCAATCTAACCCCAACCCCAGCCGATAGTAACCCAGTTCCTGTTGACACAGCACCATCTCCACCACAGAGCTCCCAAACAAGAGCAGTTAGTAAGGCAGCTCCAGTGCCCATAGGGCCAGTACTATCACGGCGAACCCGAACTCCACCAGTTAGTAAACCTATTCCTGTGGAGGAAGCACAACCAGCTAGTCGTAGTTTAGCATCTATCGCATTTGATGTTGTTAAATCGTATGTGCGTATCTTCCCATCTTGGAAATATTATACTGAAGATGAAGGAAAATGCCAGTTGCAGGTGTTTGTCCAGGAGTTATGTGTAAGTAATGTTATTCGTGACAATTACTTTGCTTCGTCCCATACATCCTACCTCCATGATGGTTATAATACAACAAATTTTCCCATTTTTCTCTATAGAGAAGGACTGATTTGGAAACTTAGGATGAGGTAACCTATGCTAATACCTCTGCTATCTTCAAGAATGCTTGGTGGCAGTATCGGAATTACCTGAAGAAAACGTACTTCACCGGCAAAGAAACTCATCAAATTCCCTTACGTTCTCCTGAGACACATTTACTGTACGACGACTGGGAATGCCTTGTTCTGTACTGGTCCCGAACCAAGAATGTGGTAAGGTCTATGAGCTCATTTTCTATTTTTAAGTATTATATTCTTGCGTCTTATTGTACTCTGTTCATGTAGAACAAGTGCCTAAACCTAAAGAACAACTGTTCTAATTTAAGATTCCATTGCTACCATGGGACATAGATATATGTTTGTTTGATGCTTTTATTATGTACTAGTACTTGGCAATAGAAGACTTGGTAGTTTAATCCTATCCACCTTACTAATGAACTGGTTCACCAAAATGAGTTTCATATACTAGTACATGCTAAACTTGTTATGTGTCTGCTTGTTTCTTCTCTTAGAATGCTGACAGAATATTGGGGAAGAGTGCCTTATTAAGCAACGGTAAAGGAAGTAATGCAGATAAGGTTCAGGATAGTGACACATCATGTCTTGGTTTAGTGTTGGAGTTACTGGCCACTACCGCTTGCACAAGATATTCAAACTCACTGTCTGACTCAGTTTGGTTTCTTGAGTCTCAACTACAAGCTGAAAGACATCGATCAGTTGTGCTGCCACAAGAAGCGGAAGGACTTCGGAAGTCCCTGGAGCATTCAGATGCATACTTTCTGGTGCAACAGCAAGCGTTGGAGGATTTTAGCGCCAAACAGGACAAAGCTAATCAGCTTGCTAAGCTTATTGCCAGCATGGTGGATACCCAGGATAACGTTTCTTGAGCTCTTCTGAAGTTGTTTCAGTTATGCTCTTGTTTTGCTGCCGCGTTTATTTGCACTGGTGGCCAATTTTGATGACCAGTGTATATGATATGCTGCTTTGTTCCCTATATTTGCATTGGTGGCGAACTTTGATGCCTAGTGGATGTAATATGTGTAATAGCCATGATAGCCTAGCGTTAGTTGCTTGCTTATTTATTTCCTTGTTGTCTTGTTTATTTGTTTGCTTGTAGTCATTGCAGTTCTTTTTCCGCTATTAACTAGTGGCCGCAATAACCTATTTTTTAAAACTAGGCCACAATAACCATGGTCTAATATTTACTGTAGTGACACTAGGCCTCCTACGGGCCGTAGAAACAGTGGGCCTTCTATGGGTCGTAGAAACAGTAGGCCTTCTACAGGCCGTAGAAACAATGCGCCTTCTACGGGCCGTATCATCAATGGGCCTTATACAGGCCGTATGATCGATTGGCCAAACATGGGCCAATAACAGGCCGCATTATGGCCGTAAACGGGCTAGAGTTGGAATCGACCGTTCATGGGCCGACCGTAACGGTCCATCGTTAATAGGCCGTATTTGATGAAGCTATGAAAATGGCCCAACATATTAACGGACCACAAACGGGCCAACTGTAACCATGGGCTGAATTTGGCCCACAAGCAGAAAATGACAGTAACGGGTCGTAAGTAAATGAATGCTGGAAATGAGCCCAAGAATAAATGGGCTCTGAGAAGGCCGAAAGATAACATGGGCTGGAAACGGCCCAACGGAATAACAGGCCGTTAATGGGTACAAAGTGATACACTGTTCATTACGGGCCAGTTTCACCACAGGCCATTAATGGGTGTAAAGTGATACGCTGTTCATTACGGGCCAGTTTCACCACGGGCCGTTAATAGGCCAAGAGTTACATAGGGCCTCATATGGGCCGAAAGACGTCATGGGCCATACATGGGCCAGAAGTGAAAACGGGATGGAATCATATTGGATGGCCCAGATGACGCTACTGGGCCTAATTCAGATAGGGCATAACGGGCCTTGGGTTAGCGGGCTGTAAATGGGCTATATGCAAACAGGCCATTAACAGGCTTTCCATGGGCCGACCCGCCACCTTTTAACCAAGTCAAACGGGTCGGCCTTTTCACAGGAATGGGCCTTTGTTGGGCCGTGCCACGTGTCGACGTATCATAGGCGCCTTCCGTCCAATGAGTGGTTCACATCTGTCCCAACGATGAGCCGACACGTGTTTCCTCCAGCCAATGATGATTTTACACGTGGAAAATCCCCATTGGTCGGGGCTGTTAACGGGTTATCGGATCCAAAACCCGACCCGATATCTTAACGACATTATGTTATGGTGGATGCCACGTGTCGGTCACCCTTGACGAAAGCACTTCTGTGACGCTCGATTTATCGTCATGGAAGTGGACACTTCCGTGATGATAATTTTGGTAATGTAATGGAACACTTCTACGACAGCACAGGTATGACTATCTAGATTCTGTCATAAATTTGACATGGATGTACATGCATGACAAAAAAAGTGACCTACTGTGACAAACACGTATCATCACGGAAGTGTATTTTTTTGTAGTGCTTTAAGACTGAGAAATAGAATACCCCTCTTCTTCGGAGTTGGTTTAGGAATAGGCTCAGGAATTGGCTCTGGAGGTGTCCAATTATTTTCATTTGTCAACATATTATTCAATAGAATTTCAGCTTCATCCGGTGTTCTTTCCCTGAAAACAGAACCAGCACAACTATCCAGGTAATCTCTGGAGGCATCAGTTAGTCCATTATAAGAGATATCAAGTATTTCATTTTTCTTAAGAGGATGATCAGGCAAAGCATTAAGTAATTGGAGAAGCCTCCCCCAAGCTTGTGGGAGACTCTCTTCTTCAATTTGCACAAAATTATATATATCCCTTAAAGCAGCTTGTTTCTTATGAGCAGGGAAATATTTAGCAGAGAAGTAATAAATAATATCCTGGGGACTACGCACACAACCAGGATCAAGAGAATTAAACCATATCTTAGCATCACCCTTTAATGAGAACGGAAATATTTTCAGAATGTAAAAGTAGCGAGTTCTCTCATCTTTAGTGAACAGGGTAGCTATATCATTCAATTTAGTAAGATGTTCCACAACAGTTTCAGATTCATAACCATGAAAAGGATCAGACTCAACCAAAGTAATTATATCAGGATCAACAAAGAATTCATAATCCTTATCAGTAAGAAAGATAGGTGAAGTAGCAAAAGCAGGGTCAGGTTTCATTCTATCATTTAGAGATTGCTTACTCCATTTAGCTAATAATTTTTTAAGTTCAGTTCTATTTCTGCAAGCTAAAATAGCTAAAGAAGCATCTTGATCAAATACATAACCCTTAGGAATAGCAAGTGGTTCTTCATCATCACTTTCATCAGTATCATCAGATTCAATATTTTCAATTTCTCTAGCCCTAGCAAGTTGTTCATCAAGAAAATCACTAAGTGGCATAGTAGTATCAGGCATAGAGGTAGTTTCATCATAAGTATCATGCATAGCAGAAGTGGCATCATCAATAACATGCGACATATCAGAACGAATAGAAGAAGCAGGTGTAGGTGTTGCAAACTTACTCATAACAGAAGGTGAATCAAGTGCAGAGCTAGATGGCAGTTCCTTACCTCCCCTCGTAGTTGAGGGATAGATCTTAGTTTTTGGATCTCTCAAGTTCTTCATAATGATAAGCAGATATATATATCCCAAGTGACTCAAAGAATAGAGCTATGCTCCCCGGCAGCGGCGCCTGAAAATAGTCTTGATAACCCACAAGTATAGGGGATCGCAACAGTTTTTGAGGGTAGAATATTCAACCCAAATTTATTGATTTGACACAAGGGGAGCCAAAGAATATTCTCAAGTATTAGCAGCTAAGTTGTCAATTCAACCACACCTGGAAACTTAATATCTGCAGCAAAGTGTTTAGTAGCAAAGTAATATGATAGTGGTGATAACGGTAACAAAAGGTAACGGTAGTAAAAGCAATGTTTTTGGTATTTTGTAGTGACGATAACAATAGCAACGGAAAAGTAAATAAGCGAAGGACAATATATGGAAATCTCGTAGGCAATGGATCAGTGATGGAGAATTATGCCGGATGTGGTTCATCATGTAACAGTCATAACCTAGGGTGACACAGAACTAGCTCTAGTTCATTGATATAATGTAGGCACGTATTTCGAATATAGTCATACGTGCTTATGGACAAGAACTTGCATGACATCTTTTGTCCTACCCTCCCGTGGCAGCGGGGACTTACAGAAATTAAGGGATATTAAGGCCTCCTTTTAATAGAGAACCGGAACAAAGCATTAACACATAGTGAATACATGAACTCCTCAAACTACAGTCATCACGGGTAAGTATCCCGATTATTGTCACTTCGGGGTTAACGGATAATAACACATAATAGGTGACTATAGACTTGCAAGATAGGATCAAGAACACTCATATATTGATGAAAACATAATAGGTTCAGATCTGAAATCATGGCACTCGGGCCCTAGTGACAAGCATTAAGCATAGCAAAGTCATAGCAACATCAATCTCAGAACATAGTGGACACTAGGGATCAAACCCTAACAAAACAAACTCGATTACATGATAGATCCCATCCAACCCATCACCGTGCAGCAAACCTACGATGGAATTACTCGCGCACGGCGGTGAGCATCATGAAATTGGTGATGGAGGATGGTTGGTGATGACGATGGCAATGGATTCCCCTCTCCGAAGCCCTGAACGGACTCCAGATCAGCCCTCCCGAGAGGTTTTAGGGCTTGGCGGTGGCTCCGTATCGTAGAACGTGATGATTTCTTCTCCTTGATTTTTTTCTCATCGAAACTCAATATATGGAGGTGGAGTTGGAGTCGGAGAGGCAACAGGGGGCCCACGAGGTAGGGGGCGCGCCCCCCACCCTCATGGCAAGGTGGCAGACCCCCTAGCCTTCATCTTTGGCAGGTATTTTTCTTATTTTCTGAAAAGTGTCTCCGTGAAGTTTCAGGTCATTACGAGAACGTTTGCTCCTGCACATAAGTAACACCATGGTAGTTCTGCTGAAAACAGCGTCAGTCCGGGTTAGGTCCATTCAAATCATGCAAGTTAGAGTCCAAAACAAGGGCAAAAGTGTTTGGAAAAGTAGATATGTTGGAGACGTATCAAGTGCAGACTCTACAGAGCCGCATCCAAACCCTCCTTGAGAAGGACATCGATCTTGTCGACATGATTCAAGTAATGTTAGTCCGCCGAGCTCTGCCATGCCAGCGTAGGCCTCTCCGCATGTGGGAGTTTAATCCGAAAGGAGAAAGAACCCTCCAACACTTCTTTGGCATTACGCACAAAGGGATGTGGAAGTTGTTTTTCGGGAAACAAAAACATTGGCCGGACACCACTGAGGACGCCGGCCTCAACTGCAACCGTCCAGATACCCCGGTAAGCACTTGACTTCCGAACACTTTGTATTTAAGTATGTCGTAATACATTACTAAGCAAACTATCTTCTTCCAGGGCTGGATAAAGAAAGCGAAACTAATTAGGTGTTCGGCCCCCCTTCTTGAAGGCTCAGCAGATCCCGTATTAACAAGGATGTTGGCCCCGGCTCCATACCAGATGCCTGTGAATGAGAGCAAGGCGGAGAGTGGGAGAACCAAAGATATAACAGACATTATATCCGGGGGAATCAAGATTCCATCGTTCGAAGACAACAAAGAAGGGGAAGTCAACGTCTCTTCCCCCCATGGAAAGAGAAGGGCCGCCTCCAAAGATTGGGAGTAAAAGGTTCCTAAGCGAGGCAAGATGCCTCTGTCGGGTTGCTCGGGCTTGGAGAACAACGTCATCGCGCAGTCTTATGACGAGGACAAGCCTCAAGCCAAATCGTAAGTGATCAAGGGTGTTTTAAATATATCTCGTTCCTTTCTTGTAACGTCTAAAATATATGTTTTTGCAGTTTGGCACGCAGTCTTCTTCAACAATCCTCTTCCTCGGGGGACCTTCTCCCGGAGATGATGGAAAGCAAGACGCATCCACCGGTCTCCTCGCCCAATAGGGCGGACGACTTCGAGGTGTCGTCATGGAGGGTCTCCCCCGATCAACAAGTGGTGCAAGGGATGACGAAGACACTACCCGAAGGTGATACTTCGGTGGCCCAGGGTCCGGAGACCAACAATGGAGGTCCCGAGGAGTCTGGTCTACAGCCGGATGCGAATAAACAGATTCCTTCAAAGGGAGGCCGTACTCCTTTAGCAGCTTCCGGAGACCCAGAAGCGCCAGATATACTGACGAACATGCTGCGGCCTCCCTTTGATTGGCGCAATGGTTGAAAAGGTCCTGTCCGTGAAAAGGGATTAAATGAGGCCTTCGTGGGCCTGCTAAGAGGCTTCGAGGTTTGTACTGTAACATGTTCGATTGTGTTTTATTCACAAAATACACCTGTGTACAGATAGTAGCCCCTGAGACACTGATTGGCTTCCCAAGGGAGGCGATCATAGGATCAAGAGATATGCCCAGGAAATAATCTGATCAGTTGGAACACAGGTTGTGACCTCCCTGGTAACTGCCCGGACTACAGAAGTTGCGGATTTGCAACACAAGATTGATGAGGCGGATAATGATATCACGCTTATTAACAGGCGACTTGATGCGAAGATGCGAAGATGCGGATAATGATATCATGTTTTTGGGCAGCCATACTATGCATGTGTTTATAATACAAGCATGATGCGAAGATTTGTGTAATAAGATGTACATATCTACAGATGGTGCTGCCGCGGTCGAGATCCTTCGAGATGAGCTAGCCCGGGCCAAGGAGCAGGCCAAGATTAGTAATGCGGCTGCCGAAAAGGCATCTGCTGAGTTAAAGGCCGAACAGCCTGCTCGGCACTAATACGAGGAGAAAATATCCTCGATGACGCTTGAACTAAAGGAGGCCGCTAGCCGCTGCGGATTTCTCGAGAGGGATAATAAAGCCAAAATGGCTGATCTTGACAGGGCCTTACAAGAGGCAAGAGAAGCCCGGTCCGAATCTAGAGCGGCCCGGGAGGAGATCCGGCAAGCTGGGGAGATTGCGGCTGGTAAGCCCTTTTTATTGCAAACTAAGTTCGGCAATCCGAATTATGCCCCTCTTAATCAAGTGTGGAGTTCTCCAAATGCTTTTTTAGATTTGCTGAAGAGTGCTTCCGATGCGGCGCAGTTTTACCAAGCGCAAGATGGGTATGTAACGCAGAAGCTTTTCTGGTCGCAATTTGGTGCGTCAAAGTGCCCACTATTGCTAAACGAGCAGATGACCCAATGGACAGAACTAGACCGGATATCCAGCACTGCCATGAAAGACGTCATAGTCCGGCTGTGGCCGATCGAGCCAATTCCGGATAGTTATTTTGGTTTCGTGCGGCGACTTGCTGCCACGGTGCCGCGCATCGATGCCGTTAAGCGATCAACGTGCATTGAAGGTGCACAGATGGCCTTTGCCCGTGTGAAAACATACTGGACGAAGATGAAGGCCATCGATGTTGCAGCGGAGAGTCCACCCAAGGGCAAGGACCATCACACACCAGAGCATTATTTCGAAGATGTCTTAGAGGTTGCCCGGTTGATAGAGGGTCAGTGCTCGAAAGATATGATATTCGAGTGAGATGTTTTGGCATTGTGAAAAATGGTATGACGAAATAATAAAGTTTTTTAGAGTTGCTTAAAAGCTTTGAATCCTCCTGTGCGGTCGTTTTTATATAATCTGAAAGAGTTTCAGTCGTCGTCTTCAGCCCCCTCGTAGGAAATACGGGGGTGTTCGAAAAAGCAATTGATCACTCTTAACCCAACGTCTTGGTCCAGAAAGGAGGTGTCAATGCGGTGAACTAGGCAATCAGACTATAGGGCGTTAACACTTTCACTTAGCCATAGGAGTTTTATGGTGGATCTACGATATAGATCATGTTATGTACGCAGTTATCCCAATGCGGTGCGTTACATGTATGACCCGAAAGAAGGTCCTTCGTATAATACGGGGGAATCTCAAAAGATCTCGTTAATTCATCGAGCGGTTGACCAGCTCTCGCCGCATCATGACAGTCAGTTTTCGGCTTTCTCTATTGAGGTGTTTGACCAGATGAACCGAAAACACAATCGCAGTAGTTCCCCCTTTACTACCCTAGCTGATAGAGCAGAACGTAAGGTAGCAAACACAGGAGCATGGCAACCCAATTATTTACCCAAGACATGATTCGGAGCTGATGCATATAAGGCCGAGCTTGCGACGCCGAAGTATGCTATGAAGTTGTTCGGACATTATTGGCAACTTATTTTGTTCCTATGCCAAGCACCTGGCAAGGTATGCCAGGGTGGGTGTGTGAAACAACCAAAAGGAGCAAAATTTGGTTCTTTATAGAAAAGTGAATACCAGATACAGAGTATATTCACTAGAACCTAAGTGACATGCCAATTGTCATTTTATAGATGATAACGCCACAACCCCGGCTATTTGACATGCCAGGGGTCGACGTCTGAGGAAACAGGCACTTTACAGGGTCGAAAAAATAGAGAGTGCGGTCTACAAAATGTTATTTTGGACCTCCTGTCGCATGTCTGCGCCGCCTTTCCTCAGTGGAGGGGCTCCTTAACAGGAGTAGCCTTTGGGTGCATTTGTGCACCCAGACTCTGATACCGTCCATGAGATGACCAGCCTTTGCGCTAGCTATGGAGAAGGATGATGGAAAAAGAAAGAGTGATTTAGAAAAAGGAAAAAGGAAGTAGTTTATGGGAGTACTTGTAGATCCGTCCGTGTTGTGGTTCCGCCGATGCCCAGGCTATTTGAAGTGCGTAGTTATGTATGCGCGATACATATTTCATAGGTATATGAGGCAGACGGCGGAAGCTGAACTGCTAGTCCTGCTCTGAACTTGGTCGATCCAAGTTCACTGTTTTTACTTCAGGGGGAAATTTCTTCTGACCCCCGGTATTTGGTTGGTGACCCTCTTCATCATCACTATCACCTGGCAGCCTCCTCTCCTTGTGTTCGGCGTTGAGCTTGCCGGCCTGCTTGAAGACCCAACAGCTTCTGTTGGTATGATTAGCCGGTTTATCGGGTTGGCCATGAATCTGGCAGGGCCGGTCCAATATCTTGTCCAAATTGGATGGTCCATCTCTATTTGCCTTGAATGGCTTCTTTCGTTGACTAGATTTGGGGCCGCTGAATCCGGCATTGACCACTGTGTCATGCGTTCTTTCGTTATCACTACGGCGCTTGTTTTTGCTGTGTCGTGGTTTGCCATTGCTGTCCCAGACTTCGGAAGTGCCCGGATCGCTGGCGATGTTGCTTCTATGAGCGAGCCAGTTGTCTTCTCCTGCGCAAAAACGGGTCATCAGAGCGGTAAGGGCTGGCATGGATTTTGGTTTTTCTTGACCGAGGTGGCGAGCAAGCCACTCATCCCGGACGCTGTGCTTGAAGACCGCTAAGGCTTCCGCGTCCGGACAGTCGATAATATGGTTCTTTTTAACTAAGAACCTAGTCCAGAGCCTGTTAATCATATTGTAGACTGCGCCTATCTATGTGTTTGATACTTACTGTTAAGAATTACCTGCTTTCCTTAACTTAAATATCTACTTGTTTGTTTAACTGCTTTGCTGCTGCAACAACGGGTTACAATAATGTTAATAACTACTTTTCAGCATCCAATTGAAACTCTTTAATTCCTTGTTTGTTTAACTGGTTTGCTGTTATAACTCCCAGTTGAGATGTTTTGCTAACTTCAACTTTTCTGAATCCAATCGGAACTTTAATGGCAAAACAGGTTAGCCCAAGATCAAAGAGCGAGGTCCCCATGGACGTTGCATCATCCCACAGCAGTGGCACCGGCCCAATCGTGCATTATGAATTGCCAACTGTTGATGCTCTAGAGGCTAAACTAGTGGTAGAAAGAGATTTTGCTTCTGCACTTAGAGATGAAGTTGACATGTTGAGGAAGCAAATAGCACAATCACAAGCAGTACTCAAGACAACCATTAAATATTTGGTGGATTTCAAAACGAAGCAAGCTGAGACTAACCAGTTTATTAAGGTCCTGAAGGAAAAAAGGAAATTAAATTCCTACTTGGTAAATCATAGGTGAAATGTTCTTTCCATAGTTGAATAACCTTTGTGTTGTTTGTTCATGTAATCAATCAAACAATTTGTTTTAGAGATCATGTAATAATTGTTTTTTTTTTGTTTTTTGTTTGTAATTTTATTTGAGCACAAGTCTGTATTAATTGATAAGACTCTGAGACATTTCATTTGGATTGCTGTGCCAGACCTACAAATATCCAATCGGGCTGAATGTGCATTCAACAATAGTAGTATAGATGCTGGCTTATGTATGTTAGTTGATATTATTGATCCATATACTCTATAAGTGTTTATATGTCTGTTAGTTCTGTATGTTCTTGGTTGATTGACTCGGTATTTGAATCTTGATACATCGCTTGTGTACATATCTAAATGGGAGTACACATTATGCTGCGTGTGACATTTGAGTTGGACATGAAGTGTTCCAAATATTCGAATTCACCTTAAACTGGATTCTAATTTCTGAATTTGAGTATCGGCATTTGTAAACCATATTCATATATGACAGTGGAATACATCTTTGTCGTCCTTTTGAAGATATATAAAAACACATAGAATGATTTATAAGGATTGATATAGGAATACAAAATGGATTCGAATTTAGTTGCCAGGGTAAACGTGGATGCTTATTGTCCCAAAATTCGAAAGAAACGGCAAAATTTCCACTGCCACATTGGCTGCCCGAAGCCAAGTGTTTGGGAGATGGAAATTACTGTCTAGCCATTACACGGACAATCTATCGGCCCGATTTCCACTGCTCTAAATAGGGGTAGGTTAGGAACTTCAATTAGACGTGACACGACTGCCTCTGATCCCATTCCAACACGGTAGGCGTCAAACATGGGCGGCAAAACTCATTTGATTCAAGCTCGTCCGAAAGACCTTTGTTTCTCCCTCCATTCCCCATTCATACACGATGGGCGGCAAAACACCCTCTCCTCGTCCGAAATAGATGTAGGCTAATATTTTAAATAGGGGCAGATGTGTAACTTCCATCAGACATGACACAACCGCCCTACCTGGCAGCCCCGTTCATACATCGTGGGCGCCAACCGTGGGCGGCAAAACACCCTCTCCTCGCCCGAAATAGTTACCGGAAATATTTGGGAGATGCGAGATTACCGTCCTATCCCCAACCGACGAGACGTCCAAATTTGAAACGGAGGATAAGTTCGTAACTTTCCCATATTTCAGATAGGTGCGTCCCAAAAACATGGTTCCCCGTACCTCTCCCTCCATTTTCCCATTCATACACCATCCGCGCTAGAACACCCCATTCCCACACCAGCCTCCGTCCGCCACCCCATCCATCGCCGCCGTCCTCCACCACATCCATCGCCACCGTCCTCCACCATGCCGGAGCGCCTACCAAGACCGCGTCATCCACTGCTAGAGATGGACGTTTCTCATCCACGGCAACAGACCAATAGCCTTGCATCGCATCATCTCGCTTCATTGGCGTCGTCGTCCTCTTTGCCGGGGCCGCTCACACGACCTTCTCTTCCACCCCAACGGGACTTATCCCCCGATGCACCCGTCTACCATCGCAGATCTGCTTTAACGCCACTGACAGCCATCGCACCCCCGATGCCTACACGGCGCCGCAAGAGAGGTGGTACTTCATATCTCCTCAACTTTTTGATCTCAACCAGAAAATAGATCTTAACTTGGTTACTCTACTTTCTTTTCAGCTCTTAGAATTTAGTTCTTAGTTCGAAGTAAACAATGGATGCTAAATATCATTTCTCCGGTTTGCAGCTTCAAATCTACCATGGCACATCCATAATACGGTTTAATTGATCATGCTTAGGGTTTAATTGATCATGTTGGTTCTGTGGTGGTTTCTTTAATAGAAATCAGAGGGGAAACACTCTTTTGCTAAAAAATATAAGCTTAGAGTTTCCCCCTTTTATGATCACTATACGATCAGAATACATGCTTCATGTCATAATAACACTGCTCCACCCATCAAGCTAAACAAGCTTAGTTGTTCAAATACGAATCTGATATTATTAAAACAAAGTTGTTTAATTGGTCAGCTAAGTGTTCCTAAATTAGTTTCGAAAATGCATGTTCTCCGCTCGGGTGTGTATCTCTGTGTGTGGTCTGGTCAGCACGGTTGGGGAGGTGAACTTTTGCATATGCAGGGGTTTATAGGGAGACACTCTCCGAGTTGAAACAGCAATGCATTCCATAGATAATCTGACTACTTTTTATGTTTTCATGAATCTCAGATTCTGAACAGCATCATAATGATTATGAGCTTGCTCGCATGAAAAGAATAAAGCAGAACAATGCCATGGCTGTCAAACTTGGCATTAAGGACTGAAATCAAGTGTGGATGCAATGCAATGCAAACACTCTCCACCTACAGATTCATGCTCAGAATATGATCCTAACAGTGATTCTGAGCTAGAGGGAGACCTAAGTCAATGTATCTCCCTAGTGGAGGAGTCAGAGGAAGATGCCCTATCTTATTCACCCATCAAGGTACTTGCTCTAACTTTCCAAGGTTACATTGCTCGCACATATCTTGCAACTGATGCTTTGCATTGCTTCTACTTTGTTGAACTGCCATTAGCTTAGTTTACACATCATGTATGTGAATATGCCCTGCCTATCCATTTTCAGTACATATTCCATCTGTCATCATCCCATATTTATCCATTCAAATGTTGTTCTTGTGTATCAGACGTTCAAAAGGAAGAGGGCGATTGCTGAACGTGGAGCACAAGCAAAGTATTTGGAAAAGGTAGTGGCACCTAATAAATCAAATAGCCCATTAGGTGTAGTTGCAATATCACCTGACCCACAAAATACCCCAACTCTAGCAGACTCTAGCCCTACTACACTGGTCATTTCTGATGCCCCAACTCAGCAGACCCCAACTGCATCAAATAGTATGATTATGCCAGTTGACATAGCACCAGCTGTACAACGCAAAGCCCCCATTCCAGCAAAGAGTACACCAAATCCAGTTGCCAAATCCCTTTTCGAACCAGAGAGAGCCCCAACTGCAGCAAATAGGACACCTGTTCCATTTCTTCCCAGTTTAGAAGACGAATCTTATGTTGTTGTCAGGAACTTTATGCGCATCTTTCCTTCATGGAAAGATTATACCGCAGACACAACAATTTCCAGTCTTCCCCCGCAACTTACGCCTAAGTAATGTACTAATGTTATTCATGGTCATTACTGCATATGTTTCTGCTGACAGAAGACACAAGATTTCATTCTTTTAAATAGGCGAGGCGCAAACTGGATTGTGATGACGAGCAAGGGTTGGTTGCGCTTTTCAAGCACTCGTTGATGAAGTATTGTTCCTACCTGAGGCAAGCGCACTTCGATGGCAAGCCTCTGAACGAAATTTCTGTAAAGTCTTCGGTGCTACATTTATTCGACGGTGACTGGAATAATCGTGTTACACATTTGTCTCGGCTGCAGCGTAAGGTACTGTCTATGATATCACATCACAATTTGAACTACATTTCTGCATTTGCCTTAATGTCTCACTTGTATGAAAACTGTTAGCAGAAGAACATTCGTTCTCAAGGGACCACAGAATCTCGCAACTATACTGCACACTGCATTACTCTTGTGAGTACCTCTTGCCTTGTATGACCATACTTGCTTTCATAGCAGTTTGATTATGTAGCATCACTGCACATGTTAGCCTCGTAATCGTCCATTTGGTGGACATTATAAGATCCGTATGGACTCTTACATAAATTTAGAATCAACCCAATGCTTTTGAAGAGGTTTAGCTCTGCAGTCCTCTTGTAAGGACTGAACATGGTCTATCACTGAACATAATATAAGAACATTTTGTACAGTACACCAGTGTTCAAAACACTCTTGTATTATGGGAAGAGGGATTGGTTCATTTTGTAGCATTCTGCATCTTATCTCCCTCGCCCACCATTTACTAAAAAAGATCAGATCTATATTTAATCTTACCAACAAGTAGAATACACAGACAATGCCAGTGCAGAAGTGTAGCCCATTGCTCTTGTCAGTACATTTTGTCCTGTAACTCTTGTACTTCCAGGGATTGGTAGTTGATTATGTAGCATCAATATGCATCTTATCTTCATTATCCTCTATCCCTTCCAGTATTATCATATCTATAATTACTCTCTACAAAATGTAGAGTACGGGCAATGCTTATAAAGAAGATTCTGTGCTGAAATTCTTGAGTTATCCTTCCCTTGCCATGGAGAAGGGCATTATAAAGCCGGTGTTAACTGTTAATGTAAGTCAGTCCTTCTAAAGCCTTTATCCTCAACTGCTGTTTAATTTGCTCATAGTCCCTATCATTTACTGCTGTTTCTACCAAAATGCATGTTCGTAAGAACCGTAAGTTCTAAGTTTTACTTGTAAAACCAAATTCCTTATTCATACCATGCACATTACTTAATACTCCCTATATGTATGCTTGTTTTTGTGGATCTATAATCCAGTGTGCGGTGAAGCAGCCCACATTTGCACCTTGTCATCTCCTGTTTTATCTTACTGATGTGGTTGATGATATGAACAACATGCCATGCACATTATCCAAAATAGATACAATGATTTTCTTTGCCCTTCATCTATGCTTGTTATGTTGACATGGTAATCCAGTAGTGTGGTGAAGCTCCCCGCATTATGAACAATGCCAAATTATGCTATTGATATTGTTGGAAATATATCCTAGAGGCAATAATAAATTAGTTATTATTATATTTCCTTGTTCATGATAATCGTTTATTATCCATGCTAGAATTGTATTGATAGGAAACTCAGATACATGTGTGGATACATAGACAACACCATGTCCCTAGTAAGCCTCTAGTTGACTAGCTCGTTGATCAATAGATGGTTACGGTTTCCTGACCATGGTCATTGGATGTCGTTGATAACGGGATCACATCATTAGGAGAATGATGTGATGGACAAGACCCAATCCTAAGCCTAGCACAAGATCGTGTAGTTCGTATGCTAAAGCTTTTCTAATGTCAAGTATCATTTCCTTAGACCATGAGATTGTGCAACTCCTGGATACCGTAGGAATGCTTTGGGTGTACCAAACTTCACAACATAACTGGGTGGCTACAAAGGTGCACTGCGGGTATCTCTGAAAGTGTCTATTGGGTTGGCACGAATCGAGACTGGGACTTGTCACTCCATGTAATGGAGAGGTATCTCTGGGCCCACTCGGTAGGACATCATCATAATGTGCACAATGTGACCAAGGAGTTGATTACGGGATGATGTGTTACGGAGCGAGTAAAGAGACTTGCCGGTAACGAGATTAATCAAGGTATCGGGATACCGATGATCAAATCTCGGGCAAGTATTGTACCGATAGACAAAGGGAATTGTATATGGGATTGATTGACTCCTTGACATCGTGGTTCATCCGATGAGATCATCGTGGAGCATGTGGGAGCCAACATGGGTATCCAGATCCCGCTGTTGGTTATTGACCGGAGAGTTGTCTCGGCCATGTCTGCATGACTCCCGAGCCCGTAGGGTCTACACACTTAAGGTTCGATGACGCTAGGGTTATAGGGAAAGTATGTACACGGTTACCGAATGTTGTTCGGAGTCCCAAATGAGATCCCGGACGTCACGAGGAGTTCCGGAATGGTCCGGAGGTAAAGATTTATATATGGGAAGTCCCGCTTTGGTCACCAGAAAAGTTTTGGGTGCTATCGTAACGTACCGGGACCACCGGGAGGGTCCCAGGGGTCCACCAGGTGGGACTACCAGCCCCAGAAGGCTGCGTGGGCCAAGTGTGGGAGGGGACCAGCCCTAGATAGGCTGGTGCGCCCCCCACCAAGGCCCAAGGCGCGTGGAGAGTGGAAAGGGGGGCAAACCCTAGGTCCAGATGGGCCTTAAGGCCCACCCTAGGGCGCCCCCCTCTCTTTCCCCCCTTGGCCGCACCCTAGATGGGTTTTGGGGGCTGCCGCCACCCCTAGGGATGGAACCCTATATGGGGGCGCAGCCCCTCCCCTTCCCCTATATATATTGGGGTTTTTTGGGGCTGCCAGACATAGGAGATCATATCCCTCTTGGCGCAGCCCTACCTCTCTCCCTCCTCGTCTCTCGTAGTGCTTGGCGAAGCCCTGCTAGAGTCCCGCGCTCCTCCACCACCACCACGCCGTCGTGCTGCTGCTGGACGGAGTCTTCCCCAACCTCTCCCTCTCTCCTTGCTGGATCAAGGCATGGGAGACATCACCGGGCTGCATGTGTGTTGAACGCGAAGGCACCGTTGTTCGGTGCTTAGATCGGAATCGACCGTGATCTGAATCGCCACAAGTACGACTACCTCATCCGCGTTCTTGCAACGCTTCCGCTTAGCAATCTACAAGGGTATGTAGATGCACTCCCCTTCCCCTCGTTGCTAGATTATTCCATAGATTGATCTTGGTGATGTGTATAAAATTTTAAATTTCTGCTACGATCCCCAACAGTGGCATCATGAGCTAGGTCTATGCGTAGTTTCTATGCACGAGTAGAACACAAGTTGTTGTGGGCGTCGATTTTGTCAATTTACTTGCCGTTACTAGTCTTATCTTGATTCGGCGGCATCGTGGGATGATGCGGCCTGGACCGACCTTACACGTACTCTTACGTGAGGCAGGTTCCACCGACTGACATGCACTAGTTGCATAAGGTGGCTAGCGGGTGTCTGTCTCTCCCACTTAAGTCAGATCGGATTCGACGAAAAGGGTCCTTATGAAGGTAAATAGAAATTGGCATATCACGTTGTGGTTTTGGCATAGGTAAGAAACGTTCTTGCTAAGAAACCTATAGCAGCCACGTAAAAATTTGCAACAACAATTAGAGGACGTCTAACTTATTTTTGCAGCATATGCCGTGTGATGTGATATAGCCAAAAGGATGTGATGAATGATATATGTGATGTATGATATTGATCATTTTCTTGTAATAGGAATCATGACTTGCATGTCGATGAGTATGACAACCGGCAGGTGCCATAGGAGTTGTCTTAATTTATTTATGACCTGCGTGTCAACATAAACGTCATGTAATTACTTTACTTCATTGCTAAACCATTAGCCATAGTAGTAGAAGTAATAGATGACGAGACAACTTCATGAAGGCACGGTGATGGAGATCATGATGATGGAGATCATGGTGTCATGCCGGTGACGATGATGATCATGGCGCCCCGAAGATGGAGATCAAAAGGAGCAAAATGATATTGGCCATATCATGTCAGTATTTGATTGCATGTGATGTTTATCATGTTTTACATCTTATTTGCTTAGAACGACGGTAGCTTAAATAAGATGATCCCTCGCAATAATTTCAAGAAAGTGTTCCCCCTAATTGTGCACCGTTGCGAAGGTTCGTTGTCTCGAAGCACCATGTGATGATCGGGTGTGATAGATTCTAACGTTCGAATACAACGGGTGTAAGCCAGATTTACACACGCAATACACTTAGGTTGACTTGACGAGCCTAGCATGTACAGATATGGCCTCGGAACACGGAAGACCGAAAGGTCGAATATGAGTCGTATAGAAGATATGATCAACATGAAGATGTTCACCGATGATGACTAGTCCGTCTCACGTGATGATCGGACACGGCCTAGTTGACTCGGATCATGTATCACTTAGATGACTAGAGGGATGCCTATCTGAGTGGGAGTTCATTAAATAATCAGATTAACTTAATTATCATGAACATAGTCAAAAGGATTTTGCAAATTACGTCGGAGCTTACGCTTTAGTTCTACTGTTTTAGATATGTTCCTAGAGAAAATTTAGTTGAAAGTTGATAGTAGCAATTATGCGGACTGGGTCCGTAAACTAAGGATTGTCTTCATTGCTGCGTAGAAGGATTATGTCCTTAATGCACCGCTCAGTGAGCTGAACCTCGAGCGTCGGTTGTGGATGTTGCGAACATCTGACATACACGTTTTGATGACTACATGATAGTTCAGTGTGTAATGCTAAATGGTTTAGAATTGAGGAACCAAAGACGTTTTTGAAACATCACAGAACATATGAGATGTTCCAAGGACTAAAATTGGGATTTCAGGCTAGTGCCCACGTCAAGAGGTATGAGACCTCTGACAAGTTTCCTAAGCCTGTAAACTAAGGAGAAAAGCTCAATCATTGAGCATGTGCTCAGATTGTATGAGTACTACAATCGCTTGAATCGAGTGGGAGTTGATCTTCCAGATGAGATAGTGATGCTTCTCCAAAGTCACTGCCACTAAGCTACTAGAGCTTCGTGATGAACTATAACATATCAGGGATAGATATGATGATCCTTAAGCTATTCGCGACACCACGAAAGTAGAAATCAAATAGGAGCATTAATTGTTGATGGTTAGTAAAACCACTAGTTTCATGAAGGGCAAGGGCAAGAAAGGCATACTTCATGAAATGACAAATCAGTTGCTGCTCTAGTGAAGAAACCCAAAGTTGAACCCAAGCCCGAGACTAAGTGCTTCTGTAATAAGGGGAACGGTCACTGAAGCAGAACCACCCTAGATACTTGGTACATGAGAAGGCTGGCAAGGTTGACAGAAGTATGTATTGGACATACATTATATTAAATGTGTACTTTACTAGTACTCCTAGTAGCAGCAGGGCATTAGATACCGGTTCGGTTGCTAAGTGTTAGTAACTCGAAATAAAAGGCTACAGAATAAACGGAGACTAGCCAAAGGTGAGACGACGATATGTGTTGGAAGTGTTTCCAAGGTTGATGTGATCAGGCATCGCACGCTCCGTCTACCATCGGGATTGGTGTTAAACCTAAATAATTGTTATTTGGTGTTTGCGTTGAGCATAGACATGATTGGATTATGTTTATCGCAATACGGTTATTTATTTAAGGAGAATAATGGTTACTCTATTTATTTGAATAATACCTTCAATGGTCTTGCACCTAAAATGAATGGTTTATTGAATCCCGATCGTAGTGATACACATGTTCATGCCAAAGGATATAAGATAGTAATGATAGTACCACATACTTGTGGCACTGCAATTTGAGTCATAATGGTATAAAACGCATGAAGAAGCTCCATGTTGATGGATCTTTGGACTCCCTTGATTTTGAATCACTTGAGACATGCGAACCATGCCTATTGGTATATATGCATGAAGAAACTCCATACAGATGGATCGTTTGGGCTCACTTGATTTTGAATCACTTGAGACATGCAAATCATACCACATGGGCAAGATGACTGAATGGCCTCGTTTTCAGTAAGATGGAACAAGAAAGCAACTTCTTGGAAGTAATACATCTTGATGTGTGCAGTCCAATGAGTGCTAAGGCATGTAGTGGATATCATTATGTTCTTACTTCACAGATGATTTGAGTAGATGCTAAGTATATTTACTTGATGAATCACGAGTCTAAGTTATTGAAAGGTTCAAGTAATTTCAGGGTGAAGTTGAAAGATCATCATGACAAGAGGATAAAATATCTATGAATATCTGAATTACGAGTTTGGCACACAGTTAAGACATTGTGGAAATTGTTTCACAACTAATAGCGCCTAGAACACCATAGTGTGATGGTGTGTCTGAACATCATAACTGCACCCTATTGGATATGTTGCATACCATGATGTCTCTTATCGAATTACCACTATAGTTTATGGGTTAGGAATTAGAGACAACCACATTCACTTTAAATAGGGCACCACGCAATTCCGTTTGAGTCGACACCATATGAACTATGGTTCAGAGAAACCTAAGATGTCGTTTCTTAAAAGGTTTGGGGCTGCGATGCTTATATGAAAAAGTTTCAGGCTGATAAGATCGAACCCAAAGCGGAAAAATGCATCTTCATAGGACACCCAAAACAGTTGGGTATATCTCATGTCTCAGATCCGAAAGCAATAGGGATTGTTTCTAGAATCGGGTCCTTTCTCGAGGAAAAGTTTCTCTCGGAAGAATTGAGTGGGAGGATGGTGGAGACTTGATGAGGTTATTGAACCGTCACTTCAACTAGTGTGTAGCAGGGCACAGGGAGTTGTTCCTATGGCACCTACACCAATTGAAATGGAAGCTTATGATAGTGATCATGAAACTTCGGATCAAGTCACTACCAAACCTCGTAGGACGACAAGGATGCATACTACTTCAGAGTGGTACGTAATCCTGTCTTGGAAGTCATGTTGCTAGATAACAATGAACCTATAAGCTATGGAGAAGCGATGGTGGGCCCGGATTCCGAAAATTGGCTCGAGGCCATAAAATCTGAGAGAGGATCCATGTATGAAAACAAAGTGTAGACTTTGGAAGAACTACTTGATGGTCGTAAGGCTGTTGGGTACATATGGATTTTAAAATGAAGACGGACAATGGTGGTAAGTATCACCATTAAGAAAGCTCGACTTGTCGTTAAGATGTTTTCCTACAAGTTCAAGGAGTTGACTATGATGAGACTTTCTCACTCGTTTCCTCGATGATTTTCTTGTAGATAGGATGTCAAAACATCGTATCCTCGACGATTTTCTTGAGAAAAGGTTGTATGTGATAAAACCAGAAGTTTTTTTGACAATCCTAAAAGATGCTAACAAGTATGCAAAGCTCCAACAACCCTTCTAAGGACTGGAGTAAGCATCTCGGAGTTGGAATGTACGCTTTGATGAGATGATCAAAGATTTTGGGTTTATACAAAGTTTATGAGAAACTTGTATTTCCAAAGAAGTGAGTGGGAGCACTATAGAATTTCTGATGAGTATATGTTGTTGACTATTGTTGATCAGAAATGATGTAGAGTTTCTGGAAAGCATATAGGGTTATTTGAAAAGTGTTTTTCAATGGAAACCTGGATTAAGCTACTTGAACATTGAGCATCAAGATCTATAAGGATAGATCAAAATCGCTTAATAGTACTTTCAAACGAACACATACCATGACAAAATTTTGAAGGAGTTCAAAAATAGATCGGCAAAGAAGGAGTTCTTGGCTGTGTTATAAGGTATGAGTATTGAGTAAAACTCAAGACATGACCATGGCAGAATAGAGAGAAAGGACGAAGGTCGTCCCCTATGCTTTAGACGTAGGCTCTAAGGTATGCTATGTTGTGTACCGCACCTGAAGTGTGCCAAGCCATGAGTCAGTCAAGGGGTACAAGTGTGATCTAGGAATGGATCACAAGACAGCGGTCAAGGTTATCCTTAGTAACTAGTGGAGTAAGGAATTTTCTCGAATATGGAGGTGGTAAAAGAGTTCGTCGTAAAGGGGTACGCCGATGCAATCTTTGACACTAATTTGAATGATTCTGAGTAGTAAACCGGATTCGTATAGTAGAATGGTTATTTGGAATAGCTCCAAATAGAGCGTGGTAGCTGCATCTACAAGATGACATAGAGATTTGTAAAGCACACACGAATCTAAAAGGTTCAGACCCGTTGACTATAACATCTCTCACAAGCATAACATGATCAAACCCAGAACTCATTGAGTGTTAATCACATGGTAATGTGAACTAGATTATTGACTCTAGTAAACTCTTTGGGTGTTAGTCACATGGGGATGTGACCTTGAGTGTTAATCACATAGTGATGTGAACTAGATTATTGACTCTAGTGCAAGTGGGAGACTGTTGGAAATATGCCCTAGAGGCAATAATAAATTAGTTATTCTTATATTTCCTTGTTCATGGTAATCGTTTATTATCCATGCTAGAATTGTATTGATAGGAAACTCAGATACATGTGTGGATACATAAACAACACCACGTCCCTAGTAAGCCTCTAGTTGACTAGCTCGTTGATCAATAGATGGTTACGGTTTCCTGACCATGGACATTGGATGTCGTTGATAACGGGATCACATTATTAGGAGAATGATGTGATGGACAAGACCCAATCCTAAGCCTAGCACAAGATCGTGTAGTTCGTATGCTAAAGCTTTTCTAATGTCAAGTATCATTTCCTTAGACCATGAGATTGTGCAACTCCCGGATACCGTAGGAATGCCTTGGGTGTACCAAACGTCACAACGTAACTAGGTGGCTATAAAGGTGCACTATGGGTATCTCCGAAAGTGTCTGTTGGGTTGGCACGAATCGAGACTGGGATTTGTCACTCCGTGTAACGGAGAGGTATCTCTGGGCCCACTCGGTAGGACATCATCATAATGTGCACAATGTGACCAAGGAGTTGATCATGGGATGATGTGTTACGGAACGAGTAAAGAGACTTGCCGGTAACGAGATTGAACGAGGTATCGGGATACCGACAATCGAATCTCGGGCAAGTATCATACCGATAGACAAAGGGAATTGTATACGGGATTGATTGAATCCTTGACATCGTGGTTCATCCGATGAGATCATTGTGGAGCATGTGGGAGCCAACATGGGTATCTAGATCCCGATGTTGGTTATTGACCGGAGAGTTGTCTCGGCGATGTCTGCATGACTCTCGAGCCCGTAGGGTCTACACAGTTAAGGTTCAATGATGCTAGGGTTATAGGGAAAGTATGTACGCGGTTACCGAATGTTGTTCGGAGTACCACATGAGATCCCGGACGTCACGAGGAGTTCCGGAATGGTCCGGATGTAAAGATTTATATATGGGAAGTCCCGTTTTGGTCATCGGAAAAGTTTCGGGTGCTATCGGTAACGTAGCGGGACCACTGGGAGGGTCCCGGGGGTCCACCAGGTGGGGCCACCAGCCCCAAAAGGCTGCATGGGCCAAGTGTGGGAGGGGACCATCCCCAGGTAGGCTGGTGCGTCCCCCACCAAGGCCCAAGGCGCGTGGAGGGTGGAAAGGGGGCAAACCCTAGGTCCAGATGGGCCTTAAGGCCCACCCTAGGGCGCCCCCCTCTCTTCCCCCCCTTTGCCGCACCCTAGATGGGTTTTGGGGGCTGCCGCCACCCCTAGGGATGGAACCCTAGATGGGGGCGCAACCCCTCCCCTTCCCCTATATATATTGGGGTTTTTGGGCTGCCAGACATAGGTGATCATATCCCTCTTGGCGCAGCCCTACCTCTCTCCCTCCTCGTCTCTCATAGTGCTTGGCGAAGCCCTGCTAGAGTCCCACGCTCCTCCACCACCACCATGCTGTCGTGCTTCTGCTGGACGGAGTCTTCCCCAACCTCTCCCTCTCTCCTTGCTAGATCAAGGCATGGGAGACGTCACCGGGCTGCACGTGTGTTGAACACGGAGGCGCCGTTGTTCGGCACTTAGATCGGAATCAGCCGCGATCTGAATCGCCACGAGTACGACTACCTCATCCGTGTTCTTGCAACGCTTCCACTTAGCGATCTACAAGGGTATGTAGATGCACTCCCCTTCCCCTCGTTGCTAGATTACTCCATAGATTGATCTTGGTGATGCGTAGAAAATTTTAAATTTCTGCTACGATCCCCAACAGATATTTTGAACATACTCTTTATTTTCTAATTTGAAATTGGATAGAATTGACAGAACAGTTGTCATCTTTGTTTATACACGTGCAAAACCTGTCATCTCTCTGCTTTGTTTCAGGATGATATGCCTGATGGCATGCACAAGTCTTCTGAAGGCTGTGAGACAAACCCAACATATATTGCAGCAAAGAAGGCAAAACATCTTGAAGATAGCGACACAACCCCAAAGTCTTGTCTTGATGCAGTGTTCAAGTTACTTGAGACTAACAGTCAGACAAGCTCACAGAATTCGTTGTCTGAATCAGTTCGACTTCTTCAGTCCCAAGTTCTAGCAGAAAGGCATTCTGCAACTCAACTTCGACATGAAGTCCTATCTCGAAGAAAGATTGCGGAGAACACCAATGAGAACCTCATCGCAAAATAGCTACACCTGGAAGCTATGACCGACATGCTAGGCCGGTCTCACAGCCTTGCTCGGCAGCTTTAGCAGCAGTTCCCCCGCATGGCTAACCTTTCTTGAACTGTCTTGGAAGTGGTATCAGTTCAGTATTATTTTGTTACGCTGCAATGGTGCCCAGTTTTTGTAATCTGCTTCTTCGTTGCGCTTTATGATCACTGGTGGCGAACTTTGATGCCCAGTGGATGTAATATACCTTAAATCCTTTATTGTGTAGTGTAGGTTTATTCTTAGTTACTATGCCGTAATTTCTTTATTGTATAGAGTAGGTTTGTTCTTAATTCCTACTAGTTACGCAGCAGCCCGAAATGAACCCCAGCCCATGATTGTGCGAATCATATCACGGGCTTTTAACAGGCCAAAATTGTCTGGGTCCTTGTTTGGCCCAATCAGATATCGGCTGTGAGCAGGCCGGATGCAAACCGGGCCGTAGTTAGGCCCAACTATATGACGGGCTTTTAACAGGACGAAATTAATATAGGGCTGAAATGTTAAACGGGCCCTTAACAGGCCAAAACTAATATCAGGCCAAATTACTAAGTGGGCCTTTAGCAAGTGGGCCCAAAAGCATAGTGTCCAGTTGACGGGCCGAATCTGATATGGGCCATAATTGAGCCCAAAGCCTCTTAAAGGGCTGGACCTGATCTGGACCGTAATTTGGCCCAGAACGTGGTAGGCTTTTAACGGGCCGGATCTCATATGGGCCACTATTAGGCCCAGAGCGTGGCAGGCCATTAATGGACCGGATCAAATATGGGCCGACATTTGGCCCAAAACATGGCAGCAAGTTAATGGGCCGGCCTACTAGGGTCCTCAAAATCTTGTGGGCCTACAGCTGGGCCGGCCCATTAATGTCGACAAAATCTCGTGGGCCTTTAGTTGGGCCGGCCCATTATGACCCGCAAGAATCTTGTGGGCCTTTACCTGGGTCGGCCCATTATGGCCTGCAAAATCTTGTGGGCCTTTAGCTGGGCCAGCCCATTATGGTCCGCAAAATTTCGTGGGCCTTTAGTTGGCCCGGCCCATTATGGTCCGCAAAATCTTGTGGGCCTCTAGTTGGGCCGACCCATTTAAACTTGTTGGGCCGTGCCATGTGTCGACGTATCATAGGCGCCTTCTGTCCACTGAGTGGATGACATTTGTCCCGACGATGAGCCGACACATGTTTCCTCTAGCCAATGATGATTTTACACGTGGAAAATCCCCATTGGTCGGGGCTGTTATCGGGTTATCGGATCCGAAACCCGACCCGATAGCTTAACGGTGTTCCGTTACGGTGGATGCCACGTGTCGGTCACCCTTGACGAAACCACTTCTGTGACGCACGATTTATCGTCATGGAAGTGGACACTTTCGTGATGATAATTTTGGTAATGTCATGGAACACTTCTACAACAGCACAGGTATGACTATCTTGATTCTGTCATAAATTTTTCATGGATGTGCATGCATGACAGAAAAAGCGACCTACTGTGACAAACACGTATCATCACGGAAGTGTATTTTTTTGTAGTGCCTGATGTTATTCTCCAGCGAGGGTAGATGAACCAGTAAACCCTCGTACTCCCCTCCGCGTGTGAAACAGCTATCGAGTCTTCCCTGGCTCTGTGTCATTCCCTTCCTAGGCCTCGCTGTCGTCCACCGCCCTGCTGCTCTTAGCACGGCGTGGTCAACATGGTCAATGAACGACATCCATCGGAAGTGGATTGTACGTGGAGAGGCTGACATCTGGGTCCACGGCTGCACGCAAGGAAATGCCTCCTTATTATGCCCAAAATAATGATTCCTCCACCTAACAGCAGGGACCCACCGGAAGGGCCTCTGTATTTTGCGGAAAAAATGTTCCTCCCACTAACAGGTCAGACCCACCAGCTATATCTTCGCACGCAAGGAAGTGCCTCCTTGTTACGCACAAAACATGAATACTCCCCCTGCTAGCTGGGACCCACCATAGTTTGAGGCTAACTTGTGGGCCTACTGACGCAGATAGAGGGCTTTGCCAACTTAGTCAATATGAATGATTCTAGCTCCAGTGACCGTACGATGTCCATCTAGCGGCCGTAGTGCTTCCTCAACCTCTGGTCTTCTTGCTCCAGCCGCCCAAACCAGTGTTGGTCGTGCCTCTTGCTCCTGCCTCGTGTGGCGGGATGTGCTGCCACGGAGGCCTCACCGCCCCCTACAAATCATGCTGTTGGCCAGGCCATCCCTCTACTCACCCACACCCCCTGTTATTCTGCGGCACGGCAGCCCCACACCGCAGCCGAACCAGTGAACCCTTGTACTCCTCTTCGCGTGGGCATCCACTTCTGCGTCTTCCCCGGCTCCGCGTCATCCCCTTCCTAGGCCTCGCCATCCTCCACCGTCTTGGTGCTCTCGGTGCGGCGTGGTCAATGTGGTTAAGGAACCACTTCCATCAGAAGAGTATTGTACGTGGAGAGGCTGACAGCTGGGTCCACGGCCACAGCAAGGAAGTGCCTCCTTATTATGCGGAAAATAATGAATCCTCCACCTGACAACAGGGACCCACTGGACGGGCCACCATATTTCATGAAAAAAAATGTTTCTCCCTTGATTGTTGGGACCCACCAGCTACATCTTCGCATGGAAGGAAGTGCATCCTTATCCTCCCTGATAGTCGGGACCCACCTGGTCGAAGCGTATGTAGCGTTGTCATTCTAGTCGCGAACGTGTACGTACATACTAGTCGATCGGTCTATCTGCAGGCTGCAGCGATGAACCGTGGCCTAGTAAGGAATGGCATGTGTCGTATTAGAGGCGCGGACATAGCATGTCACGCAGTCCCGTTAATATCGTGTACACGTACGTATAGCCAGGGTGCAAGAAAGTAAATACGGCCACATACATACATACGGGCGGGGTCTCGAATGCCTACTCACGCATACGTATGGCCAGGGCTCGTGTACATGGAGAGGCAGCGACGGCATCCTGTTCATCGGCAGCCAACCGGCTGGGTCCGAACGGAATGTGTCGTGTTCATCGGGAGCCAACCGTCTGAGGTAGAACGGAGTGCATCGTGTTCATTAGGAGCCAACTAGCTTGGATGGAACAGCCGATCGCTACGAGGCCTGGCATACCGCAAAATGAAGGAAATGGCCTTGTGTTCGACCGCCTACGGTCGAAACGAGATCCTGTTCACCGGGAGGGGTGTGGCGTACCGCAAAACGGAGGAAACAGACTTCTCTTGGACCTCCTACGGTCGCAATGGGGTCCTGTTGATCGGGGGGTGTGCATATCGCAAAACGGAGGAAACAAACTTGTGTTGGCGCGCTATGGTCGAAATGGGGGTCCTGTTCATCGGGAGGGGTGTGGCGTACTGCAAAATGGGACTCCACGGGCTACCGTTCATCACCACCATCAACCTGCTCCAGCCTCCACGGGCTACTATTCATCCATCGTCGACCTCCTCCAGCCTCCACCTGCGACTGTTCATCCACGGGCTCCTGTTCATCCAGCCTCTACCGCTCCTCCACCGGCTACTATTCAACCAGCCCTCTCCACAGGGTCCTGTTCAACCACCCCTCCAAGGGCTACTGTTCATCCAGCCCTCCACCGACTACTGTTCAACCAGCCCTCCACGGGGTCCTGTTCATCCACCCCCAACCGGCTCGATCAATCGGGGTCATGTTCATCCAGCGGCAACGTCCTCTACTACCACGGGGTCTTGTTCATCCAACCCCCACCGAGAACTGTTCATCCACCCCCCCAAACAACGCTCACTGTTCATGAAGGGAAGGAGGCAGCAGGATTGATCAGCTTCAGTTAGCAACAGTAGCAAAGGAATCGCTCGACTGGGTTCAGTTAACAGCCAGATTGATCGATCGCTCGGGTTCAGTAACGCGTAGCCTGCAGTGCAATTGCTCGGGTTCATTTAGAGCCCAATGACTCGCACCCACGCGCATACGTGTACGAGAGAAACGCGCATCGCTCGGCCCCCAACCACCCACCATATCTGGGAACTCCCTGATATTTTCCTCGCCCTCGCTTCTACCATGGTTTTTTCCGTCATGGACGGCCCAAAGAATGTCATGCAGCTGCGTGTCCGGCCCGCGCAGGATGAAAATCCCATTTTCTATCATGATTTTTTGTCATAGAAGTAGGAGCCCACCACATCTATGATGATATCGGGTTTTGTCACAATTATCGTCATAGAAGTGTCATAAGCATGACAGAAAAAAATTCGTTCGGCCCAAAATGTCACGGATGTGTCTTTTTTTGTAGTGTAATATCAAATAACCTCTTTTCACCGGCAAGTTTGAAATCATAGTTGAGTTCTTTATTTGCCCAATATGCTTTATGTTCTAACTCAAGAGGCAAATGACAAGCTTTTCCATAAACCATTTTATAAGGAGACATGCACATAGGAATTTTATAAGCTGTTCTATAAGCCCAAAGTGCATCATCTAATTTCTTAGACCAATTCTTTCGGGACCTATTGATAGTTTTTTGTAAAATTAATGTTATTTCTATGGTTGACATCATAGTTAGCAAGCACTTTACGGAAAGCACCATGAATAAAGTGTGAACCACCATCATTCATTAAATATCTAGGGACTTCAAACCTTGGGAAAATAACTTCCTTAAGCATTTTAATAGAGGTGTTGTGATTAGCACTACTAGTTGGAATAGCTTCTACCCACTTAGTAACATAATCAACAATGACCAAAATATGAGTATACCGATTAGAGGAAGGAAAAGGTCCCATGTAATCGAAACCCCAAACATCAAATGGTTCAACAACAAGTGAATAGTTCATAGGAATTTCCTAACCCTTACCAATATTACCAATTCTTTTACATTCATCACAAGATAAAATAAACTTACGGGAATCCTTGAAGAGAGTAGGCCAATAAAAACCATATTGCAATACCTTGTGAAGTTCTATCTCCCGCATGATGTCCTCCATAAGCTTCAAAGTGACATTTCCTTAGGATTTGTTCGTGTTCATGCTCAGGTACACAACATCTAATAATACCATCTACTCCTTCTTTGTAAAGATGTGGGTCATCCCAAAAGTAATGTCTTAAATCATAGAAGAATTTTTTTCTTTTGTTGGTATGTGAAACTAGGTGGTATATATTTTGCAACAATATAATTAGCATAGTCAGCATACCAAGGAGTGTTATGAGAGACATTTATTGCAGCTAGTTGTTCATCAAGAAAGCTATCATTAATAGGTTGTGGGTCATCAAGAATATTTTCTAACCTAGACAAGTTATCGGCTATAGGGTTCGCAGCTCCTTTCCTATCAGTGAAATGTAAATCAAATTCTTGTAACAGGAGAACCCACCTAATGAGTCTAGGTTTAGCATCTTTATTTTCCATAAGATATTTTATAGCAGCATGATCTGTGTGGACAGTCACTTTAGAATCAACAATATAAGATCTAAATTTATCACAAGCAAATACAACTGCTAAAATTCTTTTTCAGTAGTAGCATAGTTTTGTTGAGCATTGTCTAGAGTTTTACTAGCATAATGAATAATATTTAATTTTTTATCAACTCTTTGTCCTAGAACAGTACCAACAGCATAAGCACTAATATCACACATAATTTCAAAAGGCAAGTTCCAATCAGGTGGTTGAACAATTGGTGCACTAGTTAAGGCTTTCTTCTGTGTTTCAAAGGCTTCTACACTATCATCATCAAAAACAAATGGAAAATCCTTTTCTAAAAAATTTGTAAGAGGCCTAGAAATTTTAGAGAAGTCTTTAATAAACCTCCTATAGAAACCAGCATGACCAAGGAAACTATGAATACCTTTAATATCTCTAGGACATGGCATTTTCTCAATTGCATCAACTTTAGCTTTATCCACCTCAATACCTCGTTCAGAAATTTTATGTCCCAACACAATACCTTCATTAACCATACAATGGCACTTCTCCCAATTCAGGACAAGATTAGTTTGCTCACATCCCTGCAAAACTCGATCAAGGTTGCTTAAGCAATCCTCAAAAGAAGTTCCATAAACGGAAAAGTCATCCATGAAAACCTCAACAATCGTTTCACAAAAATCAGAGAATATAGCAGTCATACATCTTTGAAAGGTAGAAGGTGCATTGCATAAACCAAAAGGCATACGTCTATAAGCTTAAGTTCCAAAAGGACAAGTAAAGGTGGTTTTCTCTTGATCAGGTTGTGAAACAGGTATTTGAGAAAAAAACCAAAATATCCATCAAGAAAGCAAAAGTGTGTGTGCTTTGATAATATTTTCAGCATTTGATCAATAAAAGGAAAAGGGTAATGATCTTTTCTAGTTGCTTTATTTAATTTTCTAAAATCAATTACCATTCTATGGCCAGTGACAATTCTTTATGGAATAAGTTCATTTTTATCATTAGGAACAACACAACAGTAATACCTCCTTTCTTAGGGACACAGTGAACGGGACTTACCCATCTACTATCAGCTATGGGATAGATTATACCTGCTTTAAGAAGCTTTAATATTTCAGTTCTTACCACTTCCTTCATTTTAGGATTCAACAGTCCTTGGTGAGCAACAATGGGTTTAGCATCATGTTCCATATTAATCTTGTGCTGACATAGAGTGGAACTAATGCCCTTAAGATCATCAAGAGTATATCCAATAGCAGCTCGGCACTTCTTCAGAATTTTCAATAATCTTTCTTCTTAATGTTATGAAAGGTTAGCACTAATAATAACATGATATATCTTTTTCTCATTAATATAAGCATATTTCAAAGTGTCTAGCAATTGTTTTAATTCAAACACAGGATCACCCTTAGGTGGAGGAGGACCTCCTAGAGTTTCAATGGGCAAATTGTGTCTAAGCAGAGGTTGTTGTTCAAAGAATATTTTATCTATTTCATTTATTTCATGCATATGCATATTATTTTCATGGTCAAGCAAATATTGTTCTAATGGATCAGTAGGAGGCATGGCAATAGAAGCAAGACCAATTATTTCATCCTTACTAGGTAATTATTTCTTATGATGCTTTCTACTAAACTTAGAAAAATTAAACTCATGAGACTCATCACCAAAACTAACACCGATGGTTTTTTATGACAATCTATTTTAGCATTAACGGTGTTCAAGAAAGGTCTACCAAAGATAATGGGACAAGAGTCGTCTTCGGGGGAACCAAGAACTAGAAAATCAGTAGGATATCTTATTTTCCCACACAAGACTTCAACATCTCTAACAATCACAACACTACTGTAGGATGGTCCAAACGCGACACTACGATCAGAGACCCTTCGATGAAACTGTGTGCGATGCCATAATCGCAAACGGTGGTGAAAAAACCCGTCAGAAAAGGTACAAAATGATTGCGATGACGGATGCATCAAACACGGTTCAGATTTTAGTTGCGTGTGCGATGCAGGGCATATGATTCAGTTCAATTAACTGTTTGGGATCAGAAGGAACAAAAGAAATGGGCAGCCAGATGAAGGTGTGTGCCATATACAGCATACAATTCACTAGGATGACTGTGTGTGATTAGGGAACACAATAGAAACGGTTCAGCTAAATAAGATGTGTGTGATACGCGGCAAACAGGTTCGTAATCAAAAATGTGTGCGAAGACCACTAATAACACAGACGATTGCTGCTAATAAGCCATGTGATTTGCTCTGTCTACAGATGAATAACATGTATACATATAACTGAAATAAACATCCAATTACATAAGTGACTATACAGATCATTCGCTCACACCTCAATAAACAATTGCATGCATTCTAAAGTAGGAGAAATGATCGTCTAGTCATCTACTTCTTGTGACGCTCCCGCCACTGCTATGTGGCTCGATCCCTCGTCGGGGGCAGGAAGAAGACTGTTCCTCATGTCAACGATCCTCCTGTACATCTCTTAGCTTGTGTACGCATCCTTGGCCGCATACTTGACATGGTGTTCATCCAGTCTCTCATGCCAAACACTGTGTCATGCATTCTTGTCATTCTAGCTCTCTTCCTTCATCTTCGCATAGTAGGGGTCGATGATGGCCGAGGCGAGGTCAACCAGGGAGTTCAGTTTGTTGTTGTCGCTCCCCCAGACCTTGTAGTGGTGCTGGGTGTTGACAAGATTTGGGCATTTCAAGCCCGAAACCTTGAGCGCTTTTAGATCATTAGTGGTGTCCACTGTAGCGAAACTTTAGTCGGAGCTGTTGACAAACCTGGAGAAATGCTCGCAAGGCGTTGTGGCCTGGTGGTAGTGGTAGATGAGGACGTCATGTCACACGCACAACTGGGTGACGGCAACCTTCTGTTCGTGCCCGGCATGACCCATGGTGTACTCGAGGTTGAAGCCGACCACTTGGTACTTGTCCTCGGTCAGGAACTGCTCCATAGTTTGGATGGAGCTCTCCACCGAGACCGGAGCATTCGTGTACACCACCAAGAGAGACTTCCCCCTCACGTGGGTGTCCACGATTTGTTGCGTGGTGAACTGCCCGCCGTTGTCGTCATCGGCCGCTGGGAGCACCATTGGAGCCACGGGGAGCACCATTGGAACCGCTGGATGTCCTCTCTGTATGTGTCCTCGTGGGTGTGCTTATTGTGTTGTGTGAGATGAGAGATGAAGGTAGATAGCCGCAGGAATAAAAGGGGGCCGGGCAGCTGATACGTCTCCAATGTATCTATAATTTTTTATTGTTCCATGTTGTTATATTATCAATCTTGGATGTTTTATAATCATTTTATAGTCATTTTATATCATTTTTTGGTACTAACCTATTGACATAGTGCCAAGTGCTAGTTGCTATTTTACATCGCAGAAAATCAATATCAAAGGGAGTCCAAATGCCACAAAACTTTACGATGATTTTTATGGGCCAGAAGGAACACAATGGGCCCTGGCTGCGCCTGGGGGGTGCCTCGAGGGGAGCACAACCCACCAGGGCGTGCAAGGAGGCCCAAGCGTGCCCGGTGGCTTGTGCCCACCTCGGGTGCCCCTCGGACCGCCTCTTTGCTCTATAAATACCCCAATATTCCCAAAACCCTAGGAGAGTCGACAAAATATTCATCCAGCCACCGCAGAGTCCAAAACCACCAGATCCAATCTAGACACCATCTCGATGATGTAACTCTTTTGCAGTGTGTTTGTTGGGATCAATGAACTATGAGTTTATGATTAGATCTATCTTTTTATATCCATGAAAGTATTTCAGTTTCTTTGATCTCTTTTATGCATGATTGCTTCTATCCTCGTATTTCTTGTCTGATATTTGGGTTTTGTCTGGCCAACTTGATCTAATTATCTTGCAATGGGAAGAAGTGCTTTGTAGTGGGTTCGATCTTACGGTGCTTGATCCCAGTGACAAAAAGGGAACCGACACGTGTGTATCGTTGCTACTAAGGATAAAACGATGGGGTTTATCTCTACATGGATAGATCTTGTCTACATCATGTCATCATTCTTATTGCATTAATTTGTTTCTCCATGAACTTAATACACTAGATGCATGTTGGATATCGGTCGATGTGTGGAGTAATAGTAGTAGATGCAGGCAGGAGTCGGTCTACTAATCTTGGATGTGATTCCTATATAATGATCATTGCCTAGATATCGTCATGAGTATTTGAATTTCTATCAATTGCCCCACAGTAATTTGTTCACCCACCGTTTGCTATTTTTCTCGAGAGAAGCCACTAGTGAAACCTACGGCCCCCGGGTCTCTTTCTCATATTATTTGCCTTTGCGAGCTATTTTCCTTTGCTTTTGTTTTCAGATCTATTAATCCAAAAACCCAAAAATACTTTTCTGCACTTTATTTTATTTGCGATCTATTTATTCAACCTATTACAATTTTCTCCCATCCATGCAGCAATTTCTGGCACCGTTACCCGAAAGAGATTGACAACCCCTTTAACACGGCGGGTTGCGAGTGTTTGTTATTTGTGTGCAGGGGATGCTTACGTTGTGTTGCTTGGTTCTCCTACTGGTTCGATAACCTTGGTTCCATATCTGAGGGAAATACCTACCGCCGTTGTGATGCATCATCCCTTCCTCTTTGGGGAAATACCGACGTAGCTTCAAGCGACATCAAAAGGAATTTCTGGCGCCGTTGCCGGGGAGGATCTTCAACATATACCACGTTCCAAATCACAAATCTCATCTCCTTGCAATTTACATTATTTGCCATTTGCCTCTCGTTTTCCTCTCCCCCACTTCACAAAAATGTGTTGTTTTATTCACCCCTCTCTTTTCTGTTCGCCATTCTCTTGCTTTCTAGTCTTGATGGCTAGTGTTCCTACTCCTCCTTTGTCACCAGATTTTGAAGTTCTTTCCTTCAAACAAATACAAGGAGAAAATATGAAAGATGCCTGGTATAGGCTTACGGAATCGTGTCGTATTTCCAATTTAAAGGGGGCGCTAAGGTTTTGCTTCGTTATTTTTACGTAGGATTGGCTTTGCATCATAGACAAATCCTAGATTTTGTCGCTAAAGGGAATTTTATTAAGCTTGATTCCAATGCTGCCTATGAAATTTTAGAAGGAATTTTGGGAGTTCCACCTCAAAAGAAGGGGTTTTCTTTCACTCCTAAGGGAGTTCAAATGTTGGACAAACTTGGTTAGGGAGTCCTGGATTAGGGGGTCCCCAGGCGTCCGGTCTATGTGATGTGGGCTGGACTGGTGGGCCCTAAAGATGTAAGATAGAAGACTTCTCCCCATGTAGGATAGGACTCTCCTTTGCGTGGATGGCAAGCTTGGCGTTCGGATATGAAGATTCCTTTCTCTGTCAACCGACTATGTACAACCCTAGGCCCCCCCCCGGTGTCTATATAAACCTGAGGGTGCAATCACAATCATACAAGCTAGACATCTAGGGTTTAGCCATTACGATCTCGAGGTAGATCAACTCTTGTAACCCCTATACTCATCAAAGTCAATCAAGTAGGAAGTAGGGTATTACCTCCATCAAGAGGGCCCGAACCTAGGTAAACATCGTGTCCCCTGCCTCCTGTTACCTTCAATCCTCAGATGCACAGTTCGGGACCCCCTACCCGAGATCGGACGGTTTTGACACCGACATCCGTGCCTCTATGTTGTCAATAGAAGGATCGATGGCTCGCCTTGTCATCAATGACAAAATCACCTCTAGAAGGGCCCTAGTTCCTGGGCAGATCCTCCAGATCGGCAGTTTCACCATGGGTGCTCGCCCGACCATTAAGCCCAAGGCGGGCCCCTAGATTGCCAAAAACCATCTCCGCATCAGCCCCGAAAGCGTCGATAAGATAGATCCGGGAGATATCTCATCTTTAAATGAACTGCTAGATCGCATCGCCGCCCTGGGGGTCGCAACAGATTACGATCTGATTGGGCTTAAACCTGATCAGAGGGAAATCAAGTCCCCACCCATCACCCACCTGGTGACCATCATGGAAGAGCAAGTAGGGGATATCGTTCCTCCTATGCTAAAAATGAACTATGTTCATATCTCCAAGCCCTGCGAGCCAGATACCCATCTTTGAGAAGAGACCATTTGTCCTCTGAACATAGAATCAGGCGTCAAGCCTAAAAATTCCTAGGACACTCCAGATCCTGGACAAATCACCTCACAAATTTTGCAAAATCTGGATTCCCCAGTGGGTCAAGGTTTAGATTTAAACCCACCCGCCCACCATAATCAATACTCTCCCAGCAATTCCGGTCCCCCGGATATACACGACTTAATGTATATACGACAGCAACCTCGGTATTTTGCCGCAATTGCACGGACGAGGGAATCCTCAATGCCCTCAACCGACGCCGCATACTTCACTTTGCAGATTTGGCACACATAGTACAGAAGTATTGTGTAATGGAAAGGGCCTGGAAAGCCCAGACAGCTCGGTGGGAACCATCAGCCTTTAAGCCACCCACCGGCCGGGCAAAAAGGATGCAACCTCATGGGACACCTGATCATAGCTTCACAGACAAGAAAATGAAGCCCTTAACAGGACGGAGAACTATCCTCGATGAATGGCTCGACAAGCCCTACCAGATACACGCAACGCCAAATTCCGAACCAGCACACAACCTTTGGGCATGTTGGATACTCCGGCAGGTGGATAAGAGTGGTGAGGAAATCCTCATCCACACTGCCCCAGAGAAGTACCCCTCTGAGGATAATGATCTCAATGTATTCATGGTCTTCGAGACCTTTTCTTCAAATAATAGGCTTAAAAGGGTGCTCCGGGACCTCGCCGAAGTTAACCAAGTAACCGCAATAAACCCTTGGAACGACATGGTCATAACCTTCAATGCAAGTGACGAACCACATACCCAATCAGTCCGAGCACCATCCGCCTTAGTCCTAAACCCAATTGTGGACGGCTTTCGGCTTACTAAAGTGCTCATGGACAGAGGTAGCGGATTAAACCTCATTTATGAGGACACGCTCGACATAATGCAAATAGACAAGAGCCGCATCAAGCAGAGTAGTACAACCTTTCGAGGTATTATTCCCAGCCGAGAAGCATGGTGTTCGGGACAAATAAAACTTGATGTGGTATTCAACACGCCTGAGAACTACATGTCCAAAGAATTAATCTTCCAGGTGGCACCTTTCAACAATGGATATCATGCCCTGTTAGGGCGAGATGCTTTCACACGATTCCAAGTCATACCTCATTACGGGTACATGAAACTCAAAATGCCTGGGCCCAACGGAGTCATCACTGTCACCAGTGATCCGAACATAGCACTCCGTGCCGAAAACAAAACTGCATCCCTGGCCCTCGAGGCCCTGTCTGAGGCCCTCGAGGCCGAGGAAGCTCATGGCTCTGCGTTCCACAGTGGATACAGACGATGTAATTCTAGATAAAAGACCTAAGTCCACTTCTTTCAGGCCAGGAGATGAAATAGTCAAATTCCAAGTCCACCCAATGGATCCCAACAAAACAGCAGCCATTGGGCACATCTGGATCCGGCGGTCGATGCCACCCTAAGAGCATTCATGCGAGAGAATTGGGACATTTTCGCCTAGCACCCTTCGGATATGCCAGGAATCCCACACAGACTGGCCGAACACAGCCTCAATATAATAAAGGGGTTCAAGCTAGTTAAGCAAGTGCTACGGCAATTTTCTGAACCCAAGCGGCAAGCTCTAGGGGAGGAGCTAGCCAAGCTACTTGAAGCCAGGTTTATTTGAGAAATAGAACACCGAGAGTGGCTAGCAAACCTGGTCATGGTGCCAAAGAAGGACAAATCCTGGCGCCTTTGTGTCAATTTTGAGGACCTTAATAAATCTTGCCCTAAGGACCCCTTCCCACTACCTCGCATTGACCAAATCATTGATGCAACTGCAGGACACGATTCACTGTGTTTCCTCGACGCATACTTCGGATACCATCAGATTAAGATGAAGGAATCCGATCAAGCCGCAACGGCATTTCTCACTCTGTATGGGCTTTCTTCTTTAACACTATGCCTTTCGGACTTAAGAACGCCGGTTCCACGTACCTGTGACGCCCCAAGACCGGCACTCCAGAAGCCTTCCATGTTTTTCGTTATTCGTCATGTGATTTTTCTTGCTAGTTGCATTCATCATTGCATATTTTGCATGGCATCATGTCATCATGCCATCTTTTTCTTAAATGTAACTAAAACTCACTTAAATAAATCGTGTGGATCTTCGATCCATTTAAATCAAGGGAAATTCACATGGTGAAATTCTCTTTATAACATATCTCCCAATATGTATAGGGAGGTAAAATAAATATTCCATTCTTTAGGAATCGACCATAACACACTTGCAAAATAAATTCCATGGTTCTTCTGCTTCAAGTTTCACCTCCAAACCTTGGTAATAGTTCTTTCTCCATTTATCGAGGGTCCTCCAAAATCCTCAACATTTTTGCACACCCCTATAGCCTAGACTCCATTCAAACTCCTTTGGCTCTAGTCAAATAAGTTTGAATTTAAATTCTCCTAACTTGTTGGAAGCATTGTTGTTGGGTTGGAAATTTTCCATGAAGCCTGACAAAAATGTCCCGCCATATTATTCCTGTACGTGGCCTTTTCTCTTAATTTTTTGACCTCTCCCTATTTTCTAAAAAGAGAAATTCAAAGGGAGAAGAGAGAACTAGGCCAGCCCATTTGCCTCTAAGCCCATTAGCCAGGCATGCCCGATCCCCACCTAACCCTAACTCGACTGAACCCTCTCATGGTCGATCCCCTCCTCGTTCCTGCGCCGCCATCTCTCTCTCTCTCTCTCTCTCTCTTGCTCGCTCCCTCGTCCTCCTGCAGCGCTGCCACACACACACACGCATCGCACCAGGGAGAGAGAAGCGCCGCTCCTCATCCCCGATCCCCTCTGCCTCCTTCCTCCTCCATCGCGCCAAGCCCCTCTTCTCCTTCCCGAGGCCGCCGCCGGCGCCCCAAGCTCTCCGCCTCCATGCTGGCGGAAGCGCCCCGCCACTGCTCGAGTCCGAGGGCTCCGCCTCTGTCTCCGGCCGATGTCAGCAAGCAGTCCCGCCGGAGCACCTCTTCTCCCGTGCGCCATCCTTGACCAAGTCGAGCAGCTCCAGCAGACCCCGCGCACCCCTACACCCCAAGTTCGTCGCCACCTCGCCGGAGTACCTACCTCCTCGACCTTCAGGCCACCCCGTCACGCCCTTCTTATCCTTGTTGAGGCCGCCGGCGGCACCCCAAGCGCCCAGCGCCCGCCTCTCCCATGGCCTTCCTCCTCTGCTCGCGAGCCCTGCTTCGCTGCTGCGCCTCCCTGGCCTCGCTGCCTCCGCGGGGTACCAGTAGCACATCCACCTTGCCGTCGACCTCATGTTGCCGTGGAACCAATGCCACCGCACTTTACAACTACGTCGAGAGGACCCGGATTCGCCAAGACCCTATGTTGGACCTTGTGGACGACTACAGCACCCGAGACCAGGAACGTCAAGTCCGTCTTCAAACGCCTCTGCACACCCTGCTTCTCCGTGGGCTTTTGTTCGTCGTTGCTGTCACCCGAGGCCCCTTGTGTTGCTTTGTTGGGACCGTCAAGATTGGCTACGAGACGCCAAGAACCGTACCCGGTCCTTTGCCAAGTACCACAACGACGCGTCAAGTACCTCTACCGTCTTCTATGAAAACGCCAAGTACCCCTACGGGCGAAGACGTCAAGACCATTTCGGGATTCATTAAGTACCACTACCGCTGACTCGAACACCTACGAAAACGTGTACCACTACCGTCGCCGAGATTGTCAGAACCTCTACCGACGACCTCGGAGCGTGTACGATGGCCATTGTCGAAGACCCGTACCTCTACCGCTTCCCGAACATGAATGACTACCTCCACTACGAACGTCCCGAGAACGTCTACTTCCTCTACTTTGCACCGAACCCGAACCGTCCCGTTTGCACGCTTTGAAGGTATAACCGCCAAGACGACCTTTCGAGAACGAATGCTTTTGTTGTATGAGATGCACCCTATGTTTGCGCCGTACCCTTTTGTTTTGTGCACGTCCCTCGTTTGCCATGCCACCAACTCGTGCGACACCCGGTAACCGGGATCACCACACCATTTTTTGCACGCATCCGCACACTTGCTTCTTTTGCACCGGCATCTCAATCGAGTTACCAGAACTGGAATGCTGCCATGGCACCATTTCCGTTGTTGTTGCCATGGCACCCTTTCGTTTCCACCACGATGACAAATGCTTCATAACATGATCTTGTAACATTTTCATAAAATTGCTTAAAACTTGCACATGTCATCCGCATCATGATAATAACATTTAAAATGTTTAAAATTGTTGTTTGCATTAAATTGCTAAATGCACATGAGGATTTATCGGAATTGTTGTTTGTTTTTTTCGGCCTCGTTCAAACTTGCCTAAATAGTTAGTTTATTTATGCTTCACCCTCTTGCCATGTTTAACAACATTCAATATTGTTTGGTACATAAACGAGAGAGAACTAAATAATTGATGTGGTGTTCCGTCAATATGCAACTCATTGCATATTGAGCTCCACTTAATGTGTAGTGTTGTTTGTGCACTTTGCCATGCCATGCCACATTAAACCGGACATGTATCATACTTGTTTGTGCATCATGCCATGATTATGCTTGTTGGTTTGCTATGTTTCTTACTTCTTTCCGGGTTGCTTTTCTTGTAAGCTTCGGTTTCGTTCCGGAGTTGTGAGGATTCGTTCGACTACGTACGTTTGTCTTCTTCATGGACTCGTTCTTCTTCCTTGCAGGATTTCAGGCAAGATGACCATACCCTCGATATCACTTCTATATTTGCTTGCTAGTTGTTCGCTCTATCACTATGCCGTGCTACCTACCACTTGTTGTATCATGCCTCCCATATTGTCATGTCAAGCCTCTAACCCACCTTCCTAGCAAACCGTTGTTTGGCTATGATACCGCTTTTGCTCAGCCCCTCTTGTAGTGTTGCTAGTTGCAGGTGAAGTTGAAGTTTGTTCCATGTTGGAACATGGATATGTTGGGATATCACATTATCTCTTATTTAATTAATGCATTTATATACTTGGTAAAGGATGGAAGGCTCGGCCTTTTGCCTGGTGTTTTGTTCCACTCTTGCCGCCCTAGTTTCCGTCATACCGGTGTTATGTTCCTTAATTTTGCATTCCTAACGTGGCTGGGTGTTATGTGAACCCCTTGACAGTTCGCTTTCAATAAAACTCCTCCAATAAGGCCCAACCTTGGTTTTACATTTGCCACCTAAGCCTTTTCCCTTGGGTTCTGCAGACTCAAGGTTCATCTTTATATTAACCCCCGGGACATTGCCTCTCTGAGTGTTGGTCCAAAACTACAGCACCTTGTGGGACCGTCCCTTGGCAACTTGGGTTATGTTGGTACTTGTACGCTTAGCTTATCCGGTGTGCCCTAAGAATGAGATATGTGCAGCTCCTATCGGGATTTGTCGGCACAGTCGGGTGGTCTTGCTGGTCTTGTTTTACCATTGTCGAAATGTCTTATAACCGAGATTCCGAGACTGATCAGGTCTTTTCAGGAGAAGGAATATCCTTCGCTAACCGTGAGAGCTTGTGATGGGCTAAGTTGGGACACCCCTGCAGGGTATAAACTTTCGAGAGTCGTGCCCGAAGTTATGTGGCAGATGGGAATTTGTTAATATCCGGTTGTAGAGAACTTGACACTTAACTTAACTAAAATGCATTAATCGCGTGTGTAGTCGTGATGGTCTCTTTCAGACAGAGTCCGGGAAGTGAACACGTTTCTTGTGTTATGCTTGAACGTAAGTAGTTTCAGGATCACTTCTTGATCACTTATAGCTTTTCGATCGTTGCGTTGCTTCTCTTCTCGCTCTTATTTGCGTATGTTAGCCACCATATTTGCTTAGCGCTTGCTGCAGCTCCACCTCATTACCTTATCCTACCCATAAGCTTAAATAGTCTTGATCTCGCGGGTATGAGATTGCTGAGTCCTCGTGACTCACAGATACTTCCAAACAGTTGCAGGCGCCGATGATACTAGTGCAGGTGACGCAACCGAGCTCAAGTGGGAGCTCGATGAAGATCTTGGTCATTGTCATGTGTCGTTTCCGGTTGATCAGTAGTGGTGCCCAGTTGGGACGATCGGGGATCTAGCATTTGGGGTTGTCTTCTTTTATTTTGGGCTCCGTAGTCGTACCTTGATTGTACTCTAGATGATGTATGCTTAACATGTTATTTGTGTGAAGTGGCGATTGTAAGCCAACTCTTTATCCCTTTCTTATTCAGTACATGGGATTGTGTGAAGATTACCCCACTTGCGACTAAACCACCATGCGGTTATGCCTCTAAGTCGTGCCTTGACATGTGGGAGATATAGCGGCATCGTGGGTGTTACAAGTTGGTAATCAGAGCCATCCCCGACTTAGGAGCCCCCCTGCTTGATCGAATCACCAACGTTGTTGAGTCTAGAACAAAATGTTTTGAGTCTTAGGATTATATATATCGGAGAGTAGGATGCTTTTTACACCTCAGTCCTCGTCGCTCTGGTGAGGCCTCCTGACGTAGAAGTTTTGACTTTCCTCTCCTCAAATTTCATTAAAAAAATTAGGATCACACGGGTATCTTGGAATCGTTCCGATAGTCTTGTGACGAGAACATTGTTCTTGGTGCCTTCTGACATTTAGGGGTTGTGGCAGTGTCCCGGGGAGTTGTGCTCCGAGGTGTTGTTGTCACAATTTTATCGTTGTAGTTCTGGAATACCTGAGTTCGCCGACATCAAAAATCTCTTTTATGCAGTTGTTGGTGAGATAACCTCGACGCCACCCAGTACAGGGGCGGGAGTTCAGGAGTATTGCCATAACTCGTATAACGGATGCTTTTCGAAGGTTGAGGTACATGATTTCCAAAGGTTTCTTGGTTATGTGTTGAAGGATGGATACAGGTGGATGTAGGGATTGTTAGTTTGGGTGAGATATTATGCTTCCCATGTATCCCCAACACCTGATTGCATAACCAGAAAGTTTCGGGAGTTTATAGGTGGGAATTCAAGTAGCTCCTAGAATATCTTTGTGACAGATGCATGATATGGGATTGGGTAAATCTCTATCATATGTATTTGTTCCGGCTTATTCTACAAGCCAAATCTTTGTTTTGTTTTGAGTTGTGGTATTCGAGTTGCTTAAATGTCAAATGTGGGTTCCATACCTTTTTTAAGTGATGTTCTCATATTTCTATGGGAGTACTAATCCTTCTTGTTATCGAGATTGTCATGTCAATTCCTTTCCAACCGGCGTGCTTCTCTTCAAGTGGATCCGATCATTCCAACATTCGCAAGATCAATTCTAAGTCTTCTCAATGGTGTATGTTTCATTCATCCCAAGTTGCCTTTGTTTTCCCGCCCTCCCACCCTTTTTCTTCAAGGACTCAGATTTCTTATTCAAGTACCCTTTGATTGATGGTAAGTCTCTCCATTCTTTTCCGTCAATGTTCTTCTCCGGTGATTCTCAGGAAGATACTAACGGAGCTTCAAGTTTATTATTCTTCATTCTTTTTTTCTTCTCCGGTGGATTAAATTCAAGCTTCGTCGATCATATATTTTCCTTGTTTCAAACGTTTTCTCATGCCAGTGCACCTCTTAATCATCCACTTCTCGCTATTCAATTGTTCCGGAGTACTGAAGATATCTCAGAAGATTCAAGTTTCCATTCTCAATTTGCTCAAGTTCTTTTGAGGATGTTATCTCATTCATGCCATTTAAATCAACCGGTGCAATCTCCCTTTCAAGTAATCATTCGAAGGTGTTTCGTTTGAGTGGGCCCTAACCCACAGGTCTTTTCCCAGGATCTTACCTGACTCTTCGAATTTTTTTCCGAAGTTACTCTTAAATTCTTATCCAAGTTTGACGTAAGAATGGATTGTCATCGGTCATATGTCTTTCTTCAAGATCTTTCAAATTATTTTCATCGTTGGCTCAACCTTTCCATTCTTCATTCAGGAGTGCCTCTATAATTCATGGTGCTGTATCTCGTTGTCTTTCTCAGATTTTGAAGACCAAAGAAGTGTTTCCTCTAAATTTTATCCGTTCTCTCAAAGATTCGTAGTTCAAGCTTGCTACCATCCTCTCATAATTCTTTCGATTGTGAGAATTCTTTTCACCCATCTGCGGCAATTCAGGAGTATTTTCAGTTTGATTCTTCGGAGCCCATCATCTCAAAATTATTCATTCTAGCTTTCAGCTCCCGTTCTCCAAATCTTACCGGTGCATCGTTCAAATATCCTCTTATCAGTTCATGATCTCTTCGTTCTCATGTATATAAATCCTATCAAGTATCTTCATTCATTTTCCAATTCTTCCTGATGAATTATGCCTTTGCTTTGTTCTTTTTCAATCCTTACGGTGGTTTGTTCAAGATTACTCTTCCTATGTTCTCACATTAGTTCATTCGTTCTTTCCAATCCTACCAGCGGATCGTTGAAGATTTTTCTCAAGTTTGGCTATATCTTTTCAATCTTTTCAAGAAGAATAAGTTGTATGCAATCCGTTGTTTGTCATCAATTAAATTGGTGAAGGATGCGCATAACGTAATTCTTATTATTGTTTCATCCAAGTGATTAATTCCTTATTCCGGAGGTTCATCAAAATTCTTGGTTTCTAGTGTTTCATATTTTCTTTTCCGGAGCTCCAAGTTTTCACGGTTATAACATCGTGAAGCTCCATCTAAATCATCACAAGGTTTCACCTGGTGCTCTGAACTTCTCTTTCTTTCTATCATCCTTTTATTACCAGAGTTCTTCATGGAGGCTCTATAGGGTAATTCGTCAAGGATTCCTTTCATTCTTTAATTGTTCTTCAAGATTTCTCTCAAAGTTAAGATCCGCCAAGCTATACTCAAAATTAAACAGGGTGCTCAACTCATGTTTTGTTTTGAGGAGTTCCAGCATTCGAGCATTCTTCATCTTGCATTCCGAAGTGCAATGCTTTCTACCTTATCCTTTGAGATGGTGGTATGTCATTCTTGACAATTTCCATTCATGTTTCGCGATTCACATGGGTCAAGAATGAGGTATTTTAAATCCATTAATTTCTTCGTTGGTGTTATCTTGGTATAGATTTCAGTTAAGGTCTTTCCTAAGGAATGTTGATATTATGGTGCTTATCAACGATCCCAGTTTTCTCCTATCCTCTCGGCGAAAGAAGTTTTCATCTCTTCGTTGATCTCAACCAAGCAATTGTTTTTCATTAGTGGCAGAATTTCACGTCAAGTTTTGAGATGCTTCCTTAAGCCCACAACAAGTTTATTCTTTTCATTGTTCATTTCCTAACAACTCCGTCCAATCCTCTATGGAAGAATGCTTTCAAATTCATTTGAGGTAGAAGATGTTGTTTTCTTCTTCGTTACTTTCATTCCGGTCTATCTTTCATTCCGGAGGGATTGTGATGTTGCACTATTCGACCCATCATCCCATTTTTTTGTCAAAGATCATGTTCTTTCCTTTGCTTATCCATTCAACCGGAGTGCCGTGTCCTTCATTCAAGTTCTCTCGTCTTATCAAGTTTTGCCTCCCTTCTCAACCGGAGTGCTATCTGAAATATTTCTTACCCCTTGTGCAATTATTTCAATAGTTCCGGAGGTAGTGTGTTGTTGATTTCGTCAAGTATCATCCAATCTTACTAACTTCTTATTCAATTCCTTTGCTTTTCAGATGGAGTGTTGTCCAAATTATATCATTCTTATTCCTTCTCTATCTTGTTTTAACCAGAGTAGTTTCAATATATAGCGTGTCCTTCGACCTACAAGGTTCTCGCAATGTTCCTTGTTCCTCTTTTATAACGGAGTGTTTTAAACTTCGTGCATCTTTGTTGGATTCCTTCTTTCAATTTGTTTAACCTCTCAAGGTTCGTTGGTTTCACTCGATTGTCAAAGAAGCAACTTCTTTTACCTCTTCCTCTTCCGTTTCTCTCCAGTGCCATCCTTAGATCTCGGGTGGAGATCTCTTGTAAGTGGAGGAGAGTTGTGACGCCCCAAGACTGGCACTCCAGAAGCCTTCCATGTTTTCGTTGTTCGTCATGTGATTTGTTTTGCTTGTTGCATTCATCATTGCATATTTTGCATGGCATCATGTCATCATGCCTTCTTTTTATTAAAGCTAACTAAAACTCACTTAAATAAATCGTGTGGATCTTCGATCCATTTAAATCAAGCGAAATTCACATGGTGAAATTCTCTTTATAACACATCTCCCAATATGTATAGGGAGGTAAAATAAATATTCCATTCTTTAGGAATCGACCATAACACACTTGCAAAATAAATTCCATGGTTCTTCTGCTTCAAGTTTCACCTCCAAACCTTGGCAATAGTTCTTTCTCCATTTATCGAGGGTCCTCCAAAATCCTCAACATTTTTGCACACCCCTATAGCCTAGCCTCCATTCAAACTCCTTTGGCTCTAGTCAAATAAGTTTGAATTTAAATTCTCCTAACTTGTTGGAAGCATTGTTGTTGGGTTGCAAATTTTCCATAAAGCCTGAAAAAAATGTCTCGTCATATTATTCTTGTACGTGGCCTTTTCTCTTAATTCTTTGACCTCTCCCTATTTTCTAAAAAGAGAAATTCAAAGGGAGAAGAGAGAACCAGGCCGGCCCATTTGCCTCTAAGCCCATTAGCCAGGCATGCCCGATCCCCACCTAACCCTAACTCGACCAAACCCTCTCCTGGTCGATCCCCTCCTCGTTCCAACGCGCGCCGCCATCTCTCTCTCTCTCTCGCTCCCTCATCCTCCTGCAGCGCTGCCACAGACGCACACACATTGCACCAGGGAGAGAGCAGCGCCGCTCCTCGTCCCCGATCCCCTCCGCCTCCATCCTCCTCTGCCGCGCCAAGCCCCTCATCTCCTTCCCGAGGACGCCGCCGGCGCCCCAAGCTCTCCGCCTCCGCGCTGGCCGACGCGCCCCGCCACTGCTCGAGTCGGAGGGCCCTGTCTTTGTCTCCGGCCGTCGTCAGCAAGCAGTCCCGTTGGAGCACCTCTTCTCCCGTGCGCCATCCTTGACCAAGTTGAGCAGCTCCAGCAGACCCCGCGCGCCCCTGCACCCAAGTTCGTCGCCACCTCGCCGGAGTGCTTGCCTCCTCGACCTTCAGGCCACCCTGTCACGCCCTTATTCTCCTTGCTGAGGCCGCCGGCGACGCCCCAAGCGCCCAGCGCCCGCCTCTGTCATGGCCTTCCTCCTCTGCTCGCGAGCCCTGCTTCGCTGTTGCGCCTCCCTGGCCTCGTTGCCTTCGCGGGGCACCAATAGCACATCCACCTCGCCGTCGACCTCATGTTGCCGTGGACCCAAGGCCACCACACTGTACAAGTATGTTGAGAGGACCCGGATTCGCCAAGACCCTATGTTGGACCTTGTGGATGACTAGAGAACCCGAGACCAGGAACGCCAAGTGAGGGAGTCCTGGACTAAGGGGTCCTCGGGCGTCCGGTCTGTTAGCCATGGGCCGGACTGATGGGCTATGAAGATACGAAGACCGAAGACTACACCCATGTCCGGATGGGACTCTCCTTGGCGTGGAAGGCAAGCTTGGTGACTAAATATGTGTATTCCTTTCTTTGTAACCAACCTTGTGTAACCCTAGATCCTCTCGGTGTCTATATAAACTGGAGGACTTAGTCCGGAGGAAGATAGACATTATCATAGCCATACCAACTAGACCTCTAGGGTTTAGCCATTACGATCTCGTGGTAGATCAACTCTTGTAATACTCATATTCATCAAGATCAATCAAACAGGATGTAGGGTATTACCTCCATAGAGAGGGCCCAAACCTGGCTAAAACATTGTGTCCCCTGTCTCCTGTTACCATCGAACTTAGACGCACAGTTTGGGACCCCCTACCCGAGATCCGCCGGTTTTGACACCGACATTGGTGCTTTCATTGAGAGTTCCACTTTGGTGTCGACGACAAGACCGATGTATCGCCTTGTTCTCAAGGGTAATATCACCACCAGAGGAACGCTGGCTCCAGGCCAAACCCTCCGGCTGGGCGGCTTTATCATGACCGCCCGTTCAGTCGTTAAGCCGAGAATGACCTCTCGGGTCATCGAAACCCCCTTTGTATCGACTCCGAACACTCCAAGTAGATGGATTTAGCGGAGCTTTCATCCTTACATGAGCTCCTAGATCACATCGCCGCCCTGGGGGTCGCTATAGACTATGATAAAATTGGGCTTAAACCTGATCAGAGAGAAATCAAATCTCCACCGATCACCCACCACATAGCGTTAGTCGAGGAGCGAGTCGGGAACTCTTCCTCCATACTAAGGACGGACTATGTCTGGATCTCTGGTCTCGAAGAGCCAGACACCTACCCGCGAGGAGATGCATACTGCCCTCTGAACATAGAATCGGATGACGGGCCTAAGAAATTAGTGGACATCTCGGAGCCCGATCTATTATGTTCGGAAGACCTTCAGATTCCGGATCCAAAACTGGGTCAGGGTTGGGATTTAAATCCACCCACCCACCCGAATACAAGCGCTCTCATGAGCATACAACAGCAGTCTCAGGAAACGGTCCACCACTTCTGGGCCAGATTCCTTCTTGTCAAAAGCAAGATTAAAGATTGCCGCAACGAGGAAGCGATCTCAGTGTTCCGCAACAAATGCAGGGATGAAGGAATCCTCAATGTCATCAACCGCCGTTGCATCTTACACTTTGCTGACTTGGCAACTATCGTACAGAAGTACAGCACAATGGAAAGCACCTGGAAAACTCAAGCAGCCCGTTGGGAATCATCGGTCCCTACTCAACCCCTTATTCAGGCGAAAAGGGCGCACCCTTGCAACACGTCGTTTCAATAGTAAAGAAATACAGGTCTAGTACGGGGTGCGGAACCGTTCTGGAAGGATGGCTCGATGGGCCATGCAAAATACACGCAACACCGGATAACATACCAACACATAGCCTTAGAGCATGTTGGATACTCCGGCAAGTGGCCAAGAGCGGCGAGGATATCCTCACCAAGAATAACCCAGAACAACACCCCTGAGAGGACAACGACCCCAAAGTACTGATGGTCTTCAAGACATTCGCCTCAAATAATAGGCGCAAAAGAGCACTACGCGGACTCGCCGAAGTCTGTCAAATAGCAGCATTAAACCCTTGGAACGACATGGCTATAACTTTTAATGCCGGTGAAGAACCAAAATACAGGACAGTCCGAGCACCAGCCGCCTTGGTCCTCAGTCCAATCATGGACGGCTTTCGGCTCACCAAGGTCCTCATGGACGACGGTAGCGGACTAAACCTCATCTATGAGGATACAATACAAAAAATGGAAATAGACAGGAGCCGCATCGAGCAAAGCAACACGACCTTTCGGGGAATCATTCCCAGTCAGGAGGCACGGTGTGCGGGAAACATCACACTCGACGTGGTATTCGGCACACCGGAGAACTAACGGTCCAAAGAAATAACCTTCCAAGTGGCCCCTTTCAACAGCGGATATCACGCCCTCTTAGGGCGAGATGCATTTACACGCTTCCAAGCGGTACCCTATTATGGATACATGAAGCTTAAGATGCCTGGGCCCAATGGTATAATCACTCTAGCTAGTGATCCGGACATAGCACTCCGCGCCGAGAATAAAACCGCATCCTTGGCCCTCGAGGCATTATCTGAAGCCCCCGCGGCCGAAGAATTAACCGCGCTGCGCTCCATGGTGGACAGGGATGATGTGGTCCTAGACAAATGACCCAAATCCACCTCATTCAAACCAGCAGAAGAAATAGTCAAATTCCAAGTCCATCCAATGGACACCAAGAAGACAACATCCATTGGAGCACAACTAGACCCAACGGTTGACGCCGCGCTATGAGAGTTCCTGCGTGAGAATTGGGATATATTCGCCTGGCACCCTTCTGATATGCCAGGAATCCCACGCGAGTTGGCCGAACACAACCTCAATATATTGAAGGGATATAAACCGGTCAAGCAAACACTGCGGCGCTTTTTCGAACCCAAACGTCAAGCTATGGGGGAGGAGCTAGCCAAGTTAATCGAGGCAGGATTCATTAGAGAAATAAAACATCCGGACTGGCTGGCAAACCTGGTGATGGTTCCAAACAAAGACAAGTCCTGGCGCCTGTGCGTCTATTTCAAAGACCTCAACAAGGCTTGCCCTAAGGACCCCTTCCCCCTCCCCGAAATTGACCAGATCATTGATGCTACCGCAGGACACGACTCAAATTAAAATGAAGGAGTCCGATCAAGCTGCAATAGCATTCATCATCCCATATGGGACATTCTGCTTCAACACCATGCCCTTTGGACTCAAGAACACCGGCGCCACTTATCAATGGATGATCCAAACATGCCTGGAGAAACAGATCGGAAAGACAGTTGAAGCCTATGTGGATGACGCTGTAATCAAGACAAGGCACGTCGAAACACTAATAGACGACTTGCGCCTCACATTTGACAACCTCCGCGCATATGACATTAAGCTCAATCTGGAAAAGTGTGTTTTCGGCGTCCCCGCAGGAAAGCTGCTGAGCTTCATTGTTTCCAATGGAGGAATTGAAGCAAATCCAGCCAAAATTCGAGCTCTATCACAATTGGCTACGCCAACAGACCTTAAGCAAGTCCAAAAACTCGCGGGTTGCGTGGCAGCTCTAAGCTGCTTTATCTCCAGATTGGGAGAAAAGGCGCTGCCACTATATCGTCTTCTACGTCGAACCGATCACTTCGAGTGGATGGACGCGGCAACAGCAAGACTGGAAGAAATAAAAACCCTTCTAGCAAGCAACCCAATCCTGGCCGCACGAAACGTCGACGAACCCATGTTGTTATACATATCGGCAACACATCAGGTGGTGAGCGTCGTACCCGTCATTGAACGAGAACAGGACGGCCACAAATTCCCGCTCCAGAAGCCAGTATACTACATATCCACTGCCCTTACTCCATGCAAATCCCGGTACCCCCATTATCAAAAGATAGCATACGCGGTCTTCATGGCATCCCGAAAGCTACGCCACTACTTCCAGGAGTGTTCGGTCACGGTGGCTTCCGAAGTACCACTCACCGACATAATAAACAACCGCGATGCCATGGGCTGGATTGCCAAATGGTCCATTGAGCTACTCCCATTTGACATATAAACCACGTCGAGTTATTAAATCCCATGTACTGGCTGACTTCGTATAGGGGATCACAACAGTTTTCGAGGGTAGAGTATTCAACCCAAATTTATTGATTCGACACAAGGGGAGCCAAAGAATATTCTCAAGTATTTGCAGCTGAGTTGTCAATTCAACCACACCTGGAAACTTAATATCTGCAGTAAGGTATTTAGTAGCAAAGTAATATGATAGTAGTGGTAACGGTGGCAAAAAGTAGCAATAGCAAAAGTAATATTTTTGGGTTTTCTAGTGATTGTAAAAGTAGCAGCGGAAAAGTAAATAAGCGAAGAACAATATATGGAAAAGCTCGTAGGCAATGGATCGGTGATGGAGAATTATGTCGGATGCGATCAATCATGCAACAGTTATAACATAGGGTGACAGAGAACTAGCTCCAGTCCATCAATGTAATGTAGGCATGTATTTCGAATATAGTCATACGTGCTTATGGAAAAGAACTTGCATGACATCTTTTGTCCTACCCTCCCGTGGCAGCCGGGTCCTATTGGAAACTAAGGGATATTAAGGCCTCCTTTTAATAGAGTACGGGACCAAAGCATTAACACATAGTGAATACATGAACTCCTCAAACTACGATCATCACCGGTAAGTATCCTGATTATTGTCACTTCGGGGTTAACGGATCATAACACATAATATGTGGCTATAGAATTGCAAGATAGGATCAAGAACTCACATATATTCATGAAAACATAATAGATTTAGATCTGAAATCAAGACACTCGGGCCCTAGTGACAAGCATTAAGCATAGCAAAGTCATAGCAACATCAATCTCAGAACATAGTGGATACTAGGGATCAAACCCTAACAAAACTAACTCGATTACATGACAAATCTCATCCAACCCATCACCATCCAGCAAGCCTATGATGGAATTACTCATGCACGGTGGTGAGCATCGTGAAATTGGTGATGGAGCAAGGTTGATGATGATGATGGCGACGGATTCCCCTCTTCGGAGCCCCGAACGGACTCCAGATCAGCCCTCCCAAGAGAGTTTAGGGCATGGCGGCGGCTTCGTATCGTAAAACGCAATGAATCCTTCTCTTTGATTTTTTTCTCCCCAAACATGAATATATGGAGTTTGAGTTGAGGTCGGTGGAGCGTCAGGGGGCCCACGAGGCAGGGGGCGCGCCTAGGGGGTAGGTGCGCCCCCACCCTCGTGGATAGGGTGTGGGCCCCCTGACGTGGATTCTTCTTCCAGTATTTTTTATATATTCCAAAAATAATCTCCGTTGATTTTCAAATCATTCCGAGAACTTTTATTTCTGCACAAAAATAACACCATGGCAATTCTGTTGAAAACAGCGTCAGTCCGGGTTAGTTCCATTCAAATCATGCAAGTTAGAGTACAAACAAGGGCAAAGTGTTTGGAAAAGTATATACGACGGAGACGTATCAACTCCCCCAAGCTTAAACCTTTGCTTGTCCTCAAGCAATTCAGTTGATAAACTGAAAGTGATAAAGAAAAACTTTTGCAAACTCTGTTTGCTCTTTTTGTTGTAAATATGTAAAGCCAGCATTCAAGTTTTCAGCAAAGATTAAGAACTAACCACATTCGCAATAACATTTAGGTCTCATGTTTACTCATATCAATGGCACAATCAACTAGCGAGCAATAATAATAAATCTCGGATGACAACACTTTCTCGAAACAATCATAATATGATATAACAAGATGGTATCTCGCTAGCCCTTTCTGAGACCGCAAAACATAAATGCAGAGCACCTTTAAAGATCAAGGACTGACTAGACATTGTTATTCATGGTAAAAGAGATCCAGTCACAGTCATACTCAATGTAAACTAACAGTAATGGATGCAAATGACAACGGTGCTCTCCAACTGGTGCTTTCTAATAAGAGGATGATGACTCAACATAAAAGTAACTGGATAGGCCCTTCGCAGAGGGAAGCAAGGATTTGTAGAGGTGCCAGAGCTCGATTTTGAAATAGATATGAATAATATTTTGAGCGGTATACTTTCATTGTCAACATAACAACCAAGAGATCTCGATATCTTCCATGCTACACACATTATAGGCGGTTCCCAAACAGAATGGTAAAGTTTATACTCCCCCATCACCAACAAGCATCAATCCATGGCTTGCTCGAAACAACAGGTTCCTCCAACCAACAACAATCCTGGGGGAGTTTTGTTTGCAACAATTTTGATTTGATTTGCTTAAAGCACGGGAGTAGGCATCCCGGTGACCAGCCATTTTCTCGTGAGTGAGGAGCGAAGTCCACTCCTCTTGAGAATAACCTGCCTAGCATGGAAGATACAGACAGCCCTAGTTGATACATGAGCTATTTGAGCATACAAAACAGAATGTTTATTTGAAGGTTTAGAGTTTGGCACATACAAATTTAGTTGGAATGGCAGGTAGATACCGTATATAGGTAGGTATGGTGGAGTCATATGGAACAACTTTGGGGTTTATGGAATTGGATGCACAAGCGGTATTCCCACTTAGTACAAGTGAAGGCTAGAAAAAGACTGGGAAGCGATCAGCTAGAGAGAGACAACAGTCATGAACATGCATTAAAATTAATCAACACCGAATGCAAGCATGAGTAGGATATAATTCACCATGAACATAAATATCGTAGAGGCTATGTTGATTTTGTTTCAAGTACATGCATGAACATGTACCAAGTCAAGCCACTCGAATCATTCAAAAGAGGATACCACCCTATCATACCACATCACAACCATTTTAATAGCATGTTGGCACGCAAGGTAAACCATTATAAATTCCTAGCTAATTAAGCATGGCATAAGCAACTACAATCTCTAATTGTCATTGCAAACATGTTTCTTTCATAATAGGCTGAATCAGGAATGATGAACTAATCATATTTACAAAAACAAGAGAGGTCGAGTTCATATCAGCTTTTCTCATCTCAATAAGTTCATCATATAATCATCATTATTGCCTTTCACTTGCACGGCTGAATAGTGTGGATAATAATAATAGTGCACGTGCATTGGACTAAGCTGGAATCTGCAAGCATTCAATTCAAGAGAGAAGACAAGGTAATATGGGCTCTTTGTTAGATCAACAATAATGCATATAAGAGCCACTCAACATTTTCATTATGGTCTTCTCCTCTCGACCCCCAAAGAAAAGAAACAAAACTATTTACACGGGAAAGCTCCCAACAAGCAAAAGAAGAACAAGAAATCTTTTTGGGTTTTCTTTTTAGTTACTACTACTCGAGGCATAAAAAGTAAACTAACTAAAAGCTACAACTAATATTTTTTTTGTTTTTTCTTAAGGTTTTTCAAACACACAAGAACAAAGCATAAAAAGGGAAATAAACTAGCATGGATGATACAGTGAAAAAGTATGAGCACCGACAACTAGCACAAATGTGTGAACAGGAATGTAATGTCGGTGAGAAATACGTACTCCCCCAAGCTTAGGCTTTTGTCCTAAGTTGGTCTATGCCCAAGGATCAAAGTGGCCCTCTCTGGTGTAAGGGGGAGTGTCCTCTGGGTGCCACTGGTTGGCAATCTCCTCCGAATTCCACTGATAAACTGACTGTCGATAAGGGTCCTGGGGTGATTCCGGCTGAGGCTCTGGAGCTGGTGTCACACTCCAGTATGCATAAACGTCCTCCAGTAAAACAAGGTACTTGCCTAAAAATATGTTAAACAAAGAGGGAGCAGGCAAGGTTAATAGTCTCAAAGTTATTATTACCGAAAATCAGTCTATAGTTAAGCAACTTCTTCTTATTCTTAACAATAAAATCATGTGCTACCATGCTCTTATAATCTAGAAAAATATTAGCCAACAACTTTTCCTCTTTCTCATAATGTCTGATGGGTATGTTAAAGTGTGCAGCTAGGCGCGAGGCAAAGATGCCTCCAAGGACGGGGCCCTTAGTATGGTTCAGATTTAACCGTTTAGCAACAATAGCGCCTAAACTGAAAGTAGTATCTTGAAACAAGGCATGTCGCAAAATAACAATATCAGGAGCACTAAGGTTCCTACAGTTCCCACGACCAATTAAGCATCTACTAGCAAATATTGAAAAGTAACGTAGAACAGGAAAATGTATGCTAGTGATCCTTGCATCGGAAACTTTCCTCGTTTCCCCTACAACAATCATATCAATAAATCCCTCCACATCATCACGATGTGGTTCCTCTAGGCTGCCCTCAAAAGGTATCAAACAAACCTGACAAAAAGCACGAAGTGACATCTCCTTATCCTCATCATATAAATAAAATTCCACCGAAGGTGGTGAGCTCCTAGCATGGAAATGAAATTTTTGCACAAAGATATTGGTGAGTAAGAGATACTGTTCGCGTTGGTCGTGGAGGAAGGCGGTGAGGCCTACATTCCCAGCCAAATAATAAAAATCTTCATGAATCCCGGCTTCTCTCAAGAAATCATCACAAGGCCATTCACACGACCGAAGCTCCACAGTACGAGGGAGATTATACTTGGGCTTCTTGTTCTCTTCACTTTGTTTATCCTTCGAGCTTCGGCTCGATGAGCCCCTCAAAAATCTCTTCATCTTTTTCTGCAAATTTCTGAAATTTTTAGTAACTTAAAATAAAAGTGAGCCAAACTCAACAAAATTGATAGCAACTACTCCCACAAGTGGCTAGAGACTATATCATGCATTTGAACTACCTGGGACCACATAAATTTGACATGCAAGCTCAAGAACAGGGTCACCTAGGCAGCAAAAATTTGCAATAAATAAAGCACTAGAACAAAAACTAATTGGACCATTGGAGGAGTCACATACCAAAGAACAATCCCCCAAATCAGTTTTGTGAATGGAGCTTTGAGCTAGGAGATCAAAAATGGCAACAAGATGAGCTAGAACTCGTGCTTGAGCTGGTTGGTGATTTTTTTGGGAGGAAGGAGTGTGTGGTGGATGGAATAAGTGGAGGGGACCCACCATGGGCCCACGAGGCAGGGGGCGCGCCCAGGGGGTGGGCGCGCCCTGGACCCTCGTGGCCAGGTGCTTGCTCCCCTGGTGTGCTCTCAGTGCCAGATATTCTCAAATATTCTAGAAAAAAATCATATTTAATTTTCAGGGCATTTGGAGAACTTTTATTTTTGGGGTATTTTTTATTGCATGGATAATTCAAAAAACAGACATAAAATACTATTTTTGCTTTATTAATATAAATAACAGAAAGTAAAAAGAGGGTACAGAGAGTTGTGTTTTCTAAATTCATCCATCTCATGCTCATCAAAAGGAATCCACTAACAAGGTTGATCAGGTCTTGTTAACAAACTCATTTCGAATAACATGAAACCGGAGAATTTTCGAATAACACTAGGTTACCTCAACTGGGATATGCATGTCCCCAACAATAAGAATATCATATTTCTTTTTGACAGTAGGAAGAGGAAATTCAAAACCTCCAATAGTGATTGTTGAAATTTTCCAATAGAATTGATACTGTGGACTTGAGGATGTTTCCTCGGAAAGTGTACCATATGCTCATTACCATTAACATGAAAAGTGACATTGCCTTTGGTGCAATCAATAACAGCCCCTGCAGTATTCAAAAAGGGTCTTCCGAGAATAATAGACATACTATCGTCCTCGGGAATATCAAGAATAACAAAGTCCATTAAAATAGTAACGTTTGCAACCACAACATGCACATCCTCACAAATACCGACATGTATAGCAGTTGATTTGTCAGCCATTTGCAAAGATATTTCAGTAGGTGTCAACTTATTCGGATCAAGTCTACGATATAAAGAGAGAGGCATAGCACTAACACCGGCTCCAAGATCACATAAAGCAGTTTTAACATAGTTTCTTTTAATGGAACATGGTATAGTTGGTACTCCTGGATCTCCAAGTTTCTTTGGTATTCCACCCTTAAAGTATAATTAGCAAGCATGGTGGAAATTTCAGCTTCCGGTATCTTTCTCTTATTAGTAACTATATCTTTCATATATTTAGCATAAGGATTCATTTTAAGCATATCAGTCAAACGCATACGCAAAAAGATAGGTCTAATCATTTCAGCAAAGCGCTCAAAATCCTCATCATCCTTTTTCTTGGATGGTTTAGGAGGAAAAGGCATGGGTTTCTGAACCCACGGTTCTCTTTCTCTACCGTGCTTCCAAGCAACAAAGTCTCTCTTATCATAACGTTGATTCTTTGATTGTGGGTTATCAAGATCAACAGCAGGTTCAATTTCTACATCATTACCATTGCTAGGTTGAGCATCAACATGAACATCATCATTAACATTATCACTAGGTTCATGTTCATTACCAGATTGTGTTTCAGCATCACAGATAGAAATATCATTAGGATTCTCAGGTGTGTCTACAACAGGTTCACTAGAAGCATGCAAAGTCCTATCATTTTTCTTTCTCTTCCTTTTAGAAGGACTAGGTGCATCTATAGTAATTTTCTGAGAATCTTGCTCAATTCTCTTAGGGTGGCCCTCGGGATACAAAGGCTCCTGAGTCATTTTACCACCTCTAGTCATAACTCTAACATCATTATCATTCTTCTTACTATTTAATTCATTGAGCAAATCATTCTGAGCTTTAAGTACTTGTTCTACTTGAGTGGTAACCATAGAAGCATGTTTACTAATGGGTTTAGGTTCACCTTTAACACTAACCATATAATCACTCAAGTGTTCAATCATATAAGCATTATGTTTCAATTGTCTACAAGCATAAGCATTGAAGTTTTCTTGTTTAACAATAAAATTATCAAACTCATCTAAGCATTGGCTAGCAAACTTATTACGAGGAATATCACCTTCATCAAATCTATCGAGAGAATTTACCTTTACTACCTGTGTCGGGTTATCAAGACCATGTATTTCTTCAATAGGTGCTAAACTCTTAACATCTTCAGCTTTAATACCTTTTTCTTTCATAGATTTCTTTGCCTCTTGCATATCTTCAGAGCTGAGAAATAGAATACCCCTTTTCTTCGAAGTTGGCTTAGGAGTTGGTTCAGGAAGTGTCCAATTATTTTCATTAGTCAACATATTATTCAATAGAATTTCAGCTTGATCAACTGTTCTTTCCCTGAAAAGACAACCAGCACAACTATCCAGGTGGTCTCTGGAAGCATCGGTTAGTCCATTATAAAAGATATCAAGTATTTCATTTTTCTTGAGAGGATGATCAGGCAAAGCATTAAGAAATCGAAGAAGCCTCCCCCAAGCTTGTGGGAGACTCTCTTCTTAAATTTGCACAAAATTATGTATTTCCTTTAAAGAAGCTTGTTTCTTATGAGTGGGGAAATATTTAGCAGAGAAGTAGTAAATCATATCCTCGGGACTACGCACACAACTAGGATCAAGAGAATTAAACCATATCTTAGCATCACCCTTTAATGAAGACGGAAATGATTTAAGGATATAATAGTAGCGAGTTTTCTCATCATTAGTGAACAGGGTAGCTATATCATTTAATTTAGTAAGATGTGCCACAACAATTTCAGATTCATAGCCATAGAAAGGATCAGATTCAACCAAAGTAATTAACTCAGGATCGACAGAGAAATCATAATCCTTATCAGTAATAAAGATAGGCGAAGTAGCATAAGCAGGATCATATTTCATTCTAGCATTCAGAGATTTTTCTTTCAGCTTAGCTAATAGTTTCTTAAGATCACTTCTATCATTGCAGGCAAGAAAGTCTCTTGCAGTTTCTTCATCCATAACATAACCCTCAGGCACAACAGGCAATTCATATCTAGGGGGAGAATCTTCATCATAACTTTCATCAATATTATCAGTTTCAATAATTTCATTCTCTCTAGCCCTAGAAAGTTTTTCATAAAGAAATTCACCTAGTGGCACAGTACTATCAAGCATAGAAGTAGTTTCATCATAAGAAGTGGCATCATCAATAACATGCGACCTATCAGAATCAATAGCATGTGTAGGTGTCGCAAGTTAACTCATAACAGAAGGTGAATCAAGTGCAGATCTAGATGGAAGTTCCTTACCTCCCCTCGTAGTTGAGGGAAAAATCTTGGTTCTTTGATCTTTCAAGTTCTTCATAGTGATAAGCAGATATAAATCCCAAGTGACTTAAAGAATAGTGCTATGCTCCCCGGCAACGGCGCCAGAAAATAGTCTTGATAACCCAAAAGTATAGGGGATCACAACAGTTTTCGAGCGTAGAGTATTCAACCCAAATTTATTGATTCGACACAAGGGGAGCCAAACAATATTCTCAAGTATTTACAGCTGAGTTGTCAATTCAACCACACCTGGAAACTTAATATCTGCAACAAGGTATTTAGTAGCAAAGTAATATGATAGTAGTGGTAACGGTGGCAAAAAGTAACGATCGCAAAAGTATGATTTTTGGGTTTTGTAGTGATTGTAACAATAGCAGCGGAAAAGTAAATAGGCGAAGAACAATATATGGAAAAGCTCGTAGGCAATGGATCAGTGATGGAGAATTATGTCGGATGAGATCGATCATGCAATAGTTATAACATAGGGTGACACAAAACTAGCTCCAGTTCATCAATGTAATGTAGGCATGTATTCCGAATATAGTCATACGTGCTTATGGAAAAGAACGTGCATGACGTCTTTTATCCTACCCTCCCGTGGCAGCGGGGTCCTATTGGAAACTAAGGGATATTAAGGCCTCCTTTTAATAGAGTACTGGACCAAAGCATTAACACATAGTGAATACATGAACTCCTCAAACTACGGTCATCACCGGTAAGTATCCCGATTGTTGTCACTTCGGGGTTAACGGATCATAACACATAATAGGTGACTATAGACTTGCAAGATAGGATCAATAACTCACATATATTCATGAAAACATAATAGGTTCATATCTGAAATCATGACACTCGGGCCCTAGTGACAAGCATTAAGCATAGCAAAGTCATAGCAACATCAATCTCAGAACATAGTGGATACAAGGGATCAAACTCTAACAAAACTAACTCGATTACATGATAAATCTCATCCAACCCATCACCGTCCAGCAAGCCTATGATGGAATTACTCATGCACGGAGATGAGCATCATGAAATTGGTGATGGAGGAAGGTTGATGATGACGATGGCGACGGATTCCCCTCTCCGGAGCCCCGAACGGACTCCAGATCAGCCCTCCCGAGAGAGTTTAGGGCTTGGCGGCGGCTCCGTATCGTAAAATGCGATGAATCCTTTTCTATGATTTTTTTCTCCCCGAAGACGAATATATGGAGTTGGAGTTGAGGTCGGTGGAGCATCAGGGGGGCCACGAGGCAGGGGGGCGCGCCTCGCCCCCCACCCTCGTGGACAGGGTGTGGGACCCCTGACGTGGATTCTTCTTCCAGTATTTTTATATATTCCAAAAATAATATATGTTGATTTTCAGGTCATTCCGAGAACTTTTATTTCTACAAAAAAATAACACCATGGTAATTCTGCTGAAAATAGTGTCAGTCCGGGTTAGTTACATTAAAATCATGCAAGTTAGAGTCCAAAACAAGGGCAAAAGTGTTTGGAAAAGTAGATACGATGGAGACGTATCAGTCGCCGAATGGACAGAGGCCGAACTCCCTAAAGAGTATGGCACATATTCCAATTGGGTTATGCATTTCGATGGCTCCAAAATGCTGGCAGGACTAGGAGCGGGCGTCATTTTAACGTCGCCTACTGGAGACGTCGTTCAGTACATACTCCAAATACTATAAACAGACTCCAATAATGCAGCCGGATACGAGGCCTTCTTGCATGGTCTCCGGATGGCCGTCTCCATAGGCATACAGCGCCTGGAAGTGCGCAGGGACTCAGACCTCACAATATCTCAAATAAATGGAGACTTCAATGCCAAATATTCGAAGATGGCAGCTTATCATAATGCCGTCCTAAAAATGTCGGCTTGGTTCGAGGGACTCGAGTTCCATCATGTGGCCTGAGAGAGTAATCAAGCGGCGGACGTTCTCGCTCGCAGAGGCGCTAAGCGCGACCCCATCCCACCCAACATTTTTCTGGAAAGACTTTTTAAGCCATCCGTGGTGTGGCAGGGGGAGGGCGGCAACACCAGTCCGGATCCGAACACAACCCCAGATTCCGAACACACTGATATCGTCGGAGGCTCAACCACCAAAATAACACCATCGGCCCATCTCATCATGGCAGTCATTGCCCCATGGACCAAACCATTCCTGGCCTACCTTAATAAGGAGCTTCCCGAGGATCAGAATGAGGCCCACTGCATTTTCCGGTGTTCGAAGGCGTGCAAGGTTCATGATGGAGAACTCTATAGGAAAAGCGCTACTAGAGTTCTTCAAAGTTGTATCTCTGAGGAAGAGGGCGACAGCTCTTGGGGAAATTCACGCCGGACTCGGCGGTCACCACTCCGCAGCTCGGGCCCTTGTTAGCAAGGCCTTTCGTACAGGGTTTTATTGGCTGACGGCCCGAGCAGATGCACAGAACCTTGTCCAACGTTGCGTTGAATGCCAACTCTTCGCCAACCAAAGCCATATGCCCCCCACTGCCTTACAAACAATCCCCATCACTTGGCCTTTTCCGGTCTGGGGACTCGATATGGTCGGACCCCTTAAAGGAGGAAGCCATAAGAGAAAGTATCTGCTGGTCATGGTGGATAAATTCACTAAGTGGATAGAGGCCAAACCAGTCAAAACGGCCGAGGCGGGGCCGGTAATAGATTTCATATCCGGCTTGGTACACCATTATGGTGTTCCACATAGCATCATCGCTGATAATGGCTCTAATTTCACAGCCGATGAAGTGAAAACTTGGTGTGCTAATCTGGGCATTAAGCTCGATTATGCCTTTGTCTATCACCCGCAGACAAACGGTTAAGTCGAACGGGCTAATGGTCTTATTATGAGCGGCATCAAACCTAGACTAGTGCGGTCTTTGAAAGAATCAGACAAGCACTGGGTGGAGGAACTTGACTCCATACTCTGGGGGTTGCGGACCACGCCCAACCGCACTACTGAATATACACCTTTCTTCATTGTGTACGGTGCGGAAGCAGTGTTACCTTGTGACATTATTCACGACTCACCTCGAGTGCGCATGTACGAAGAGAGAGAGGCCAAGCTTGATCGACAGGACAGCTTAGATGCCCTGGAGGAGGAGCGCGATGTTGCAAAAGCCCGTTCCGCATTTTATCAATAGCAGGCCCGTAGGTATCAAAGCAGCGAAGTGCGGGCCAAGACTTATAACGTTGGTGAACTTGTTCTACGCCTGCCGAAGAAGAAAAGGACAAACTCAAGCCCAAGTGGGAGGGTCCCTTCATCATTGACGAAGTTCTCACCGGAGGAGCGTACCGCCTGCGTGATGCGTCGGACAATCACTTGGAACCGAACCCTTTGAATGCGGCCAGACTCCGATGATTCTATGCCTAGTGCCGAACTCTGTGTTTGTCTCCTTCCTCCTGTTATTAACGTTATTTTGTTTCTCTCTTTTTGTTTTTCTCTTTAAGCCCTACGGCTTTACTACGGCTAAACCGTGCTCTTGTGATGGGTACATCTCCAAATATGTACGTCCATTATACCTGGGGGCTTCTTGTACAGAAGCTTGCTATTATTCTTTGAGCATCAAGCTCACCACATATGCGTTCTTCCCATATGTACCTTTTCTTCACCATTATATGCATCGATATGACTTAAGTTTTGGCCAAGCTGGGTTGTCTGGCTCCTGTGCTTATGCCCTACGTTCCCGTTAGTTCGGCTAGGGCATATAGGGAGCACCTCTGCGATTGTTACTGCTGGGTCACCCGGATGTGTACCTCAGATTGGGTGAAGCCGAAAGCTAGCGTTCTTAAGGGAATATTCTCTTGGTGAATTAAAGACGTTTCCACATTCACTCCATTGTGAAACCCCAGAAGTTACTTACTCTATGATTTCTTCAATCATAGTTCGGACATGCACATTAAATGCATGCACACCCAGGGAAAGGAACCCTTAACGGAACTATTCTCTCTTGAAGATGTTTCTTACATAATGTAATATAACATAACTAGCCGGATACACATTGTTTGTTCAAGCAACTAGACCCCTACGCCTAGTTCCCATGCATACCCCGGTATATTCTACCGCTAGGGTATTCAGAAACACTCTGCACCTTCGGGTCCAGAGGTTGAAGCGAAAAGGTCAGCCATGACAATTGTTTTTATAATCCAGCTAGAATCACATATGTCACGGAAAGTACATAGTCACTATGACTCAAAAATTTCCTCCTCTATGTCGTCCAGCAGGCGGTCTAATTTACAATCCCGCTGGGAATATCTAGCGGCTACTTCTACTTGTTCATATACTAAACTAACGGGAATTTCTTCCCCATTTGACCCTAGTGGTCCGACCCGGGCCATATGATTCGGATCCAGCTTGGTATACCGCGTTTTTACCATGGCCCAGGCCTCTCGTGCACCCTCTCGGCAGGCCGATATCTTCCATAGTCGGATACGCCGCCATGCTCCCTTGAACAGCTCTACAAGCTTCTCCATACACCCTGGAGGGGAGGCGGATGGCCATAAGGCCTTCGCTACACTCCGCATTGCCTTTCGAGCTTGCTCGTGTAACTGCGACAACCCTTGCAGAAGATCACTTGATAATCCAGACGCCTCCTCTTCGGGACGGCCCGTCAACATACCTGCAATCACAGCTATATCAGCTAACTGTACCCCCAAAATGTTACAAGGTAAATTCGGCCACATACTGAATATGCTGCCTCGCAGCTTTTTGTTCTCCTTCACGGAGTCGGCTAGCTGGGCTCGCACATCTTTCAGTTCTTCGCCCAGTTTGATGTTTGAATCCAGGAGTTTGTTTTCTCCTCTGTGACTCAAGTCAGAATGCGCTCGCCTGCGGCATGTTGTCTCTTCGCCTCTTTTTTGCTCGTTTGAGCGGCCTTCAGTTCCTCTCCCAGTTGGTCCGGTGACCCTATTATGAGACAAGAAGTAGTTGCAATACAGCTGGCGTATAATTGTTTGTTTCTCAATGGAGGGAAATATTACCAGAGGACGCCTTCTTGAACTTTTCCAGTTCGGTGGTAGCAGCAGTTAGCTGTGTCCGGCACTGCTCCAGCTCTTGGGCTAGCAGGTTGTTCTTCTCCGTAAGAACCTGGTTATACAATGATCCTTAAAACATCTGTCCCAACTGCTTCAAGTCTCGGGGGCTATGGGCACATGGTTATCAAATTTGGACAAGGTAAACTTACCTGCACATCTTTCAAATGTTGCTCGGTGGCTCGGTTAAGCCCATCTCGAGTAGCTCAGATGTATGCATCAGCCGAGCTGAAGGCACCGAACTCCTCTTTTGAGAAGCGGGGATTTCGTAAAATAGCCCTCCGACACTGGTGATTCATGGCGCTCTCCACTTCCGAATTGGTAACGGACATATTTTTCGAACCCTTGGCAGAAGGACAGTCCGGCGTCACTCCCATATCGGGCCCCGTCTCTTCGGCTCGGACCGAATCCTGGTGATCAGGAGTACGACTGGTCGGGTCCCCGGACACAGTCCGTCGAACCTTTTCCCTGATACAAAATGAATATATAAGTCACAGTTGGATGCGACTGCTAAAAACAACATAGTTGCAAACCCATACCTCTTCAAGGAAGGCTTGACCATATCTCTATTTGCCTTCCTCTTCGAAGGCCTGGTCGACGCGGGAGCCGCTCTCTCTAGAGATGCCCCCAGGGCAGCACGACGTGCCAAACGCCTCCCCTTCTAAGTGCAGGATGGTGCGGTGAGTGAGGAAGAATGAGAAAACCCTCTCGGACAAAGTGTCTCCTGATTACTTACGTGCGAAACAGGAAGGAGGCCGGGGTAATCAGCGATGATGGGTACATCCGTGCCGTCATAACTCGTCTAATAGAAAACTCCATCTTTGAGCTCCATGAATATGTCCGGATCTTCCTCATATCCGGGGTCAAGATCCCGATTGTGATTCTCCGGCTGAGGGGCAGGGTCATGGATCCCCTCGACAGCCTTTCGCCGTTCCTGTCATGAATGAATAAGATATGCCCTTCAAAAATAATTTAGGGAGAGGGGTCGAATAGTGGAGTTAGAGCTTACCTAGCTAGGAGAATTGTACATGGAAAACCCATCTCGATTTTGGAGACAGATGAACTCCTCATGCTCCCCTTTATACAGTTCGGCCAATATTTTGGCCGGAGCGGTGGGAGTCTTCGGGCCCTTCCGACCGTAGTGGGAGGCGTCGTCTTCTCCATTGAAATGCCACGTGGGTAGCCCTATATATTGGAGTGGTTGGAACCCCGTGTTATGGAGACCGCCATTACCTCGACTATTGACAATCCGGACTGGGCGAGCGTCTTAATCTTGCCTAGCAGCAGACTGATCTCTGCGCTATCCTCTTCCTCAAGGCTCCGAGGACGCCAACTATGGTGTTTCTTCAATGGTGCACTTGAAAATTCAGGGAGGCCCATCCGGACTGGGTCGGGAAGTGTGACGTCGTCAATATAAAACCATTCAGAGGTCCACTCTTCGGAAGCTTTCTTCTGTGTGCCGGATAGGTATCCGGTCTCAGCAATGTGCCATATTTCGGCCCCGCCCACTTCAAATATCGATCCCTCGTGGTTGCGCGGGACAAGAAAAAACAACCTTCTCCATAGATCAAAATGGGCCTCACAACCCAGGAATGATTCGCATAAAGCGATGTAGCCCACAATATGCAAGATGGAGCTGGGGTAAAATTGTGTAGCTAGAGGCCATAATACTCCAGAAGCCCTCGGGGGAATGGGTGAATTGGAAATCCCACACCGCTCAGCAGATAGGGGATGACGCACAGTCGTTCCTCCATGGAAGGATTGGGGAAATCCTTCGCCTGGGTTTTGCCGTTGAAGGAAGCCAACCCTGCTCGAACAGGGACCAGATCTGCAGGGGAGAAATCCCTGTGTTTGCAACTTCGCCAATCGATTGCGGGACACGGAGCACCTCTCCCACTCACCTTTCTTCGGGTTGGAACGGGAGGAGGAGCTAGGAATGCTGGCCATGTTGGAATGGTCTTTCCTGGCAATCTCTGAGGATTTTCTCCGTATGACGCCGAATGGATCTAAGACCCAATCTCTTTAAATAGACGCTCTTTCTTGCATGGCCAGGGTGTTATTTGCAAAAGGATACCCTGACTGTCTGCATTCGCCCAACGCATGGCAGCTGAAGTCATCGATGCACAGAAACTGAGGGGCGCAGCCTTGAATTAAAAACCAAATACATTACTTGGATGTTGTCGGAGGAGGAACCCGCCTTGCAATGCCGAAGACAATCTACGCGCCGAACACCTCATCATAGAAGCCTAGTTCGGGGGCTACTGAGGGAGTCCTGGGCTAAGGGGTCCTCGGGCATCCGGCCTGTTAGCCATGGGCCGGACTAATGGGTTGTGAAGATATGAAGACCGAAGACTACACCCGTATTCGGATGGGACTCTCCTTGCCATGGAAGGCAAGCTTGGCGACTAAATATGTAGATTCATTTCTTTGTAACCGACCTTGTGTAACCCTAGATCCTCTCGGTGTCTATATAAACCGGATGACTTAGTCCGAAGGAAGATAGATATTATCATAGCCATACCAGCTAGACCTCTAGGGTTTAGCCATTACGATCTCATGGTAGATCAACTCTTGTAATACTCATATTCATCAAGATCAATCAAGCAGGATGTAGGGTATTACCTCCATAGAGAGGGTCCGAACCTGGGTAAAACATTGTGTCCCTTGTCTCCTGTTACCATCAATCTTAGACGCATAGTTCGGGACCCCGTACCCGAGATCCGCCGGTTTTCACACCGACACCAAGTCCGTCTTCAAACGCCTCTGCACACCCTGCTTCTCCGTGGGCTTTTATTCGTTGTTGCTATCACCCGAGGCCCCTTGTGTCGCTTTGTCGGGACCATCAAGATCGGCTACGAGACGCCAAGAACCGTACCCGGACCGCCAAGCATCTTCTCTATCATTTTTGCCAAGTACCACAATGACGCGTCAAGTACCTCTACCGCCGTCTATGGAAACGCCAAGTACCCCTACGCGTGAAGATGCCAAGACCATTTCGGGATTCACCAAGTACCACTACCGATGACTCGAACACCTACGAAAACGTGTACCACTACCGATGACTCGAACACCTACGAAAACATGTACCACTATCGTCATCGAGATTGCGAGAACCTCTACCGACGACCTCGGAGCGTGTACGATGACTGTTGTCGAAGACCCGTACCTCTACTGCTTCCCGAACATGAACGACTACCTCCACTACGAATGTCCCGAGAACATCTACTTCCTCTACTTTGCACCGAACCCGAACCGTCCCGTTTGCACGCTTCGAATGTATAACCGCCAAAACGACCTTCCGAGAATGAATGCTTTTGTTGTATGAGATGCACCCTATGTTTGCGCCGTACCCTTTTGTTTCATGCATGTCCCTCATTTGCCATGCCACCAACTCGTGGGATACCCGGTAACCAGGATCACCCCACCATCTTTTGCACGCATCCACACACTTGCTTCTTTTGCACCGGCATCTCAATCGAGTTACCGGAACAGGAATGTTGCCGTTGCACCATTTCCGTTGTCGTTGCTGTGGCACCCCTTTCGTTTCCGCCACGATGACAAATGCTTCATAACATGCTCTTGTAACATTTTCATAAAATTGCTTAAAACTTGCACATGTCATCTGCACCACGATAATAAGATTCAAAATGTTTAAAATTGTTGTTTGCATTATATTGCTAAATGCACATGAGGATTTATCGGAATTGTTGTTTGTTGTTTCCGGCCTCATTCAAACTTGCCTAAATAGTTAGTTTATTTATGCTTCACCCTCTTGCCATGTTTAATAACATTTAATACTATTGGGTACATAAACGAGAGAGAACTAAATAATTGATGTGGTGTTCCGTCAATATGCAACTCGTTGCATATTGAGCCCCACTTAATGTGTGTTGTTGTTTGTGCACTTTGCCATGCCATGCCTCATTAAACCGGACATGCATCATACTTGTTTGTGCATCATGCCATGATTATGCTTGTTGGTTTACTATGTTTTTTGCTTATTTCCGGGTTGCTTTTCTCGTTAGCTTCGGTTTCGTTCCGGAGTTGTGAGGATTCATTCGACTACGTACGTTTGTCTTCTTCATGGACTCGTTCTTCTTCATTGCGGGATTTCAGTCAAGATGGCCATACCCTCGATATCACTTCTATATTTGCTTGCTAGTTGTTTGCTCTATCGCTATGTCGCGCTACCTACCACTTGTTATATCATGCCTCCCATATTGCCATGTCAAGCCTTTAACCCACCTTCCTAGCAAACCGTTGTTTGGCTATGATACCACTTTTGCTCAGCCCCTCTTATAGCGTTGCTAGTTGCAGGTGAAGTTGAAGTTTGTTCCATGTTGGAACATGGATATGTTGGGATATCACATTATCTCTTATTTAATTAATGCATCTATATACTTGGTAAAGGGTGGAAGGCTCGGCCTTTTGCCTGGTGTTTTGTTACACTCTTGCCTCCCTAGTTTCCGTCATACTGGTGTTATGTTCCTTGATTTTGCATTCCTAATGCGGCTGGGTGTTATGGGAACCCCTTGACAGCTCGGTTTGAATAAAACTCCTCCAGCAAGGCCCAACCTTGGTTTTACATTTGCCACCTAAGCCTTTTTCCCTTGGGTTCTGCTGACTCAAGGGTCATCTTTATTTTAACCCTCAGGCCAGTGCTCCTCTGAGTGTTGGTCCAAAACTAGAGCATCGTGCGGGTCTGTCCCTTGGCCACTTGGGTTATGTTGTTACTTGTACACTTAGCTTATTCGGTGTGCCCTGAGAATGAGATATGTGCAGCTCCTATCGGGATTTGTCGGCACGGTCGAGCAATCTTGCTGGTCTTGGTTTACCATTGTCGAAATGTCTTGTAACCGGGATTCTGAGACTGATCAGGTCTTTCCGGGAGAAGGAATATCCTTAGTTGATCGAGAGAGCTTGTGATGGGCTAAGTTGGGACACCCCTGCAGGGTATAAACTTTCGAGAGTCGTGCCCGCGGTTATGTGGCAGATGGGAATTTGTTAATATCCGGTTGTAGAGAACTTGACACTTAACTTAATTAAAATGCATCAACTGCGTGTGTAGCCACGATGGTCTCTTTCCGATGGAGTCTGGGAAGTGAACACGGTTATTGTGTTATGCTTGAACGTAACTAGTTTCAGGATCACTTCTTGATCACGTATAGCTTTTCGACCATTGCGTTGCTTCTCTTCTTGCTCTTATTTGCGTATGTTAGCCACCATATTTGCTTAGCGCTTGCTGCAGCTCCACCTCATTACCTTATCCTACCCATAAGCTTAAATAGTCTTGATCTCGCGGGTATGAGATTGCTGAGTCCTCGTGACTCATAGATACTTCCAAACAGTTGCAGGTGCCGATGATACCAGTGCAGGTGACACAACCGAGCTCAAGTGGGAGCTCGATGAAGATCTTGGTCGTTGTTATGTGTCTTTTCCGGTTGATTAGTAGTGGTGCCCAGTTGGGATGATTGGGGATCTAGCATTTGGGGTTGTCTTCTTTTATTTTGGGTTCTATAGTCGGACCTTGATTGTACTCTGCATGATGTATGCTTAACATGTTATTTGTGTGAAGTGGCGATTGTAAACCAATTCTTTATCCCTTTCTTATTTAGTTCATGGGATTCTGTGAAGATTACCCCACTTGCGACAAAACCACCATGCGGTTATGCCTCTAAGTCGTGCCTCGACACGTGGGAGATATAGCCACATCATGGGTGTTACACTACCAACGCATGATTCAAACATGCCTGGAAAAACAAATTGGCAAGATGGTGGAGGCATATGTAGATGATGTTGTCATCAAAACCAAACACGTTGAATCATTGGTGGATGACTTACGTCTCACGTTCGACAACCTCCGAACATATGACATACGACTCAATCTGGAAAAATTTGTTATCGGTGCTCTGGCCAGAAAGTTGCTCGGGTTCATCGTTTCCAATAGAGGAATCGAGGCAAACCCAGCCAAAATCCGAGCCTTGTCACAGTTGGCGACACCAATAGACCTAAAATAGGTCCAAAAACTAGCTGGGTGCATGGCAACTTTAAGCCGCTTTATCTCCAGATTGGGAGAAAAAGCGTTGCTACTATATCATCTGCTTCGGCGTACCGACCACTTTGAATGGACGGACGCGGCAACAGCCGGGCTGGCAGAAACAAAAACTCTGCTTGCAAGCAATCCAATCCTTGCTGCACCGAACATTGGTGAACCCATGCTACTGTATATATCTGCAACTCACCAGGTGGTGAGCACGGTGCTCGTCGTTGAACGAGAGGAAGAGGGACATAAATTCCCTCTCCAAAAACCAGTATACTATGGATTGGCGGTTCTCACACCATGCAAATCCCAATACCCGCACTACCAAAAAATAGGATATGCAATTTTCATGGCATCTCGGAAGCTGCGATACTACTTTCAAGAGTGTTCGATCATGGTGGCCTCCGAGGTACCCCTCAATGATATCATAAACAATCGAGATGCCACTGGCCGAATTGCAAAATGGGCTATCGAGCTCTTACCATTCGAAATAACGTACAAGCCACGCCAAGATATTAAATCTTAGGTGTTAGCCGACTTCGTCGCCGAATGGACAGAAGCCAAACTCCCTAAAGAGTATGGCACATACTCCAACTGGGTGATCTACTTCGACGGCTCTAAAATGTTAGCTGGATTGGGGGCCGGTGTCATCCTAACATCCCCTACAGGGGACACAGTCTACTACGTATTGCAAATCATGTATACGGACTCTAACAACGCAGCTGAATATGAGGCACTACTGCATGGTCTTCGGATGGCTGTTTCCATGGGCATGCATGAGGTATGAGGGGGTTCAAATCTTGCAATATCCTGAATAAATAGCGAATTTGACGCAAAAGATCCAAAGATGGCGGCTTACCGCAATTCCATGCTCAAAATATCAGCTTAGTTTGAAGGGCTTGAGTTCCATCACGTGGCCCGAGACAGTAACCAAGCAGCGAACATCCTTGCTCGAATGGGCGCTAAGCGCGACCCCGTCCCACCTAACGCCTTTGTGGAGAGGCTCTTCAAGCCATCCATAGTATGGCAGGACGAGAGCGAAACCAACAGTCCGGCGACGATCACGCCCCCAAATGCCGAACATGATTCAGATATCATAGGGGGCTCGGGCACAGAACCAACCCCTTCCGCCCATGTAATCATGGTAGTAATCGCTCCATGGACCGAACCCTTCCTGGCCTACCTTAATAAGAAGGAGCTTCCTGAGGACCAGAATGAGGCTCGTTGCATCATTCGATGCTCGAAAGCCTACAAGGTTCATGAAGGAGAGCTCTACAAGAAAAGTACTACCGGAGTCCTTCAAAGATGTATCTCCGAAGAAGAGGGGCAGCAGCTCTTGGCTGAAATCCATGCTGGTCTTGGCGGCCATCATGCCGCAGCTTGGGCTCTTGTAAGTAAGGCCTTCCGTACTGGGTTTTTCTGGCCTACGGCCCGAGGAGATGCACAAGACCTTGTTCAACGTAGTATAGGATGCCAGCTTTTCGCCAATCAAAGCTATATGTCGCCTACCGCCCGACGAACAATCCCCATGACTTGGCCTTTTGCAGTATGGGGGTTTGACATGGTCGGACCACTTAAGGGGGGAAGCCATAATAAAAAATACCTACTGGTCATGGTAGATAAATTCACTAAGTGGATAGAGGCCAAGCCAGTCAAAACAGCTGAAGTCGGGCCAGTGATAGATCTCATATCCAGTGTGGTACACCTATATGGTGTCCCACATAGCATCATCACCGACAATGGCTCTAACTTCACAGCCGACGAGATAAAAACTTGGTGTGCTAATCTGGGCATCAAGCTCGATTACGCCTCTGTATATCACCCTTAAACAAATGGTCAAGTCAAACGGGCCAATGGCCTGATAATGAGCGGCATTAAACCCAGACTAGTGCGATCCTTAAAGGAGTCAGATTAACACTGGGTGGAGGAGCTCGACTCCGTACTTTGGGGGCTGCGAACCACACCCAATCGCATGAGCGGATACACACCGTTCTTCATGGTGTACGGCGTAGAGGCCGTCTTGCCCTGCGATATTATTCTTGACTCACCTCGAGTGCGCATGTACGAAGAGGGAGAGGCCAAGCTCGATCAGCAAGATGACTTAGATGGCCTGGAGGAGGAGCGCGACATCGCCAAAACTCGTTCCGCATTCTACCAACAACAAGCTCGAAGATACCTAAGCACAGAAGTGCGGGCCAAGACTTATAATGTTGGTGAACTCGTTCTACGCCTACCAGAGAAGAAAAAGGACAAGCTCAAGCCCAAATGGGAGGGTCCCTTCATTATATATGAAGTTTTCACCAGAGGAGGCTATCACCTTCGTAATGCATCGGACAATCGCTTAGAGCCGAACCCATGGAACGCTGCCAGACTCCGAAGATTCTACGCCTAAGTCCGGACACGTTGTTCATTACCTTTTTTCCTCTTTGTTCCCTTCCTTCTTTTCATTTGTTTTACGATTTCTAGCGTGTGTTCGGGTCAGCCGCACACTCATGGGGAATACATCTTTAAATGTACTCACCCCAATATAACTGGGGGCTTCCTTCAAATAGAAGCTCTTTTATGTCGAGCATAAGGCTCACCATATACATGTGTATTGCTTACTCATATACGTCTTGTCTTCGCCATTATATGCACCTCTATGACCTAAGATTTTGCCAAGCTGGGTTGCCTGGCTCCTGTGCTTATGCCCCATGTTCCTGATTATTCAGCTAGGGCATAAAGGGAGCACCTTTGCGATTGTTACAACCGGGTCATCCAGACATGTACATCAGACGGGTGAAGCCGAAAGCTAGCGTTCTTAAGGGAATAACTGGTCGGCAGACAAATAATGAACTGCCTTCGTAGCACTATAAACTAACAAAAAATACATAGACGCCTACGATTCTTTCGCTTCACAGCCTAGTCATGCCTACATGCATGCTGACCCAGGTAGAGGAATCCTTAACGGAACTATTCTTCTTGGAAGATGTTTCTTACATTCAAAAGTAATATAACATAACTCCCCAAATATAGCTTGTTTGTTCAAGAATTATGACTGGATCACCTGGTTTCCAAATGTACTTGGTGTTTTCTACCAGTATAGTATTCGGAAACACTCCACCCTTGGGTTTTGGAGGCTGATACATCTCCATCGTATCTACTTTTCCAAAAACTTTTGCCCTTGTTTTGGACTCTAACTTGCATGATCTGAATGGAATTAACCCGGACTGACGCTGTTTTCGGCAGAATTACCATGGTGTTATTTATGTGCAGAAACTAACGTTCTCGGAATGACCTGAAACTTCACGGAGCAACTTTTCAGAAAATATGAAAAATACCTGCAAAAGATGAAGGCCAGGGGGCCCACCACCTGTCCACGAGGGTGGGGTGCGCGCCTTCCCCCCTAGGGCGCGCCCCCTACCTCATGGGGCCCCTATTGCCTCTCCGACTCCAACTCCAACTCCAACTCCATATATTGTGTTTCGGGGAGAAAAAAATCAGAGAGAAGAAATCATCGCGTTTTACGATACGGAGCCGCCGCCAAGCCCTAAAACCTTTCTGGAGGGCTGATCTGGAGTCCCTTCGGGGCTCCGAAGAGGGGAATCTGTCGCCATCATCATCATCAACCATCCTCCATCACCAATTTCATGATGCTCACCGCCGTGCGTGAGTAATTCCATCATAGGCTTGCTGGACGGTTGTCGGTGTCAAAACCAGCGGATCTCGGGTAGGGGGTCCCGAACTGTGCGTCTAAGGCGGATGGTAACAGGAGGCAGGGGACATAATGTTTTACCCAGGTTCGGGCCCTCTTGATGGAGGTAAAACCCTACGTCCTGCCTGATTATTCTTGATAATATGAGTAGTACAAGAGTTGATCTACCACGAGATCAGAGAGGCTAAACCCTAGAAGCTAGCCTATGGTATGATTGTATGTTGTCCTACGGACTAAAGCCCTCCGGTTTATATAGACACCGGAGGGGGCTAGGGTTACACAAGGTCGGTTACAAAGGAGGAGATATACATATCCGTATTGCCTAGCTTGCCTTCCACTCCAAGGAGAGTCCCATCCGAACACAGGACGAAGTCTTCAATCTTGTATCTTGATAGTCCAACAGTCCGGCCAAAGGATATAGTCCGGCTGTCCGGAGACCCCCTAATCCAGGACTCCCTCAACGGTGATGGGTTGGATGGGATCTATCATGTAATCGAGTTAGTTTTGTTAGGGTTTGATCCCTAGTCCACTATGTTCTGAGATTGATGTTGCTATGACTTTGCTATGCTTAATGCTTGTCACTAGGGCCCGAGTGCCATGATTTCATATCTGAACCTATTATGTTTTCATCAATATATGAGTGTTCTTGATCCTATCTTGCAAGTCTATAGTCACCGATTATGTGTTATGATCCGTTAACCCCGAAGTGACAATAATCGGGATACTTACCGGTGATGACCGTAGTTTGAGGAGTTCATGTATTCACTACGTGTTAATGCTTTGTTCCAGTTCTCTATTAAAAGGAGGCCTTAATATCCCTTAGTTTCCGTAAGGACCCTGCTACCACGGGAGGGTAGGACAAAAGATGTTATGCAAGTTCTTTTCCATAAGCACGTATGACTATATTTGGAATACATGGCTACATTACATTGACGAACTGGAGCTAGTTCTGTGTCACCCTAGGTTATGACTGTTACATGATGAACCGCATCTGGCATAATTCTCCATCACCGATCCATTGCCTATGAGCTTTCCATATATTGTTCTTCACTTATTTACTTTCCCGTTGCTATTGCTATCATTACTACAAAATACCAAAAACATTGCTTTTACTACCGTTACCTTTTGTTACCGTCACCACTACTATTATATTATTTTGCTACTAAATACTTTGCTGTAGATACTAAGTTTCCAGGTGTGGTTGAATTGAGAACTCAGTTGCTAATACTTGAGAGTATTCTTTGGCTCCCCTTGTGTCGAATTAATGAATTTGGGTTGAATACTTTACCCTCGAAAACTGTTGCGATACCCTATACTTGTGGGTTATCAAGACTATGTGCTGGCGCCGTTGCCGGGGAGCATAGCTCTATTCTTTGAGTCACTTGGGATGTATATCTGCTTATCATTATGAAGAACATGAGAGATCCAAAAACCAAAATCTATCCCTCAACTACGAGGGGAGGTAAGGAACTCCCATCTAGCTCTACACTTGATTCACCTTCTGTTTTGAGTAAGCTTGCGACAACTACACCTGCTTCTGCTATTCGTTCTGATATGTCGCATGTTATTGATGATGCCACTTCTGCTATGCATTATATTTATGATGAAACTACTTCTATGCTTGATACTACTGAGCCACTTGGTAAATTTCTTGATGAACAACTTGCTAGAGCTAGAGAAATTGAAAATATTGAATCTGATGGTACTGATGGAAGTGATGATGAAGAATCACTTGTTATTCCTAAGGGTTATGTTTTTGATCAAGAAGCTTCTTTAGCTATTTTAGCTTGCAAAAATAGAAATGAACTCTAAAGGTTATTAGCTAAATGGAGTAAGCAATCTCTAAATGCTAGAATGAAACCTGACACTGCTTTTGCTACTTCACCTATCTTTGTTACTGATAAGGATTATGAATTCTCTGTTGATCCTGATATAATTACTTTGGTTGAATCTGATCCTTTTCATGGTTATGAATCTGAAGCTGTTGTGTCACATCTTACTAAATTGAATGATATAGCTACCCTGTTCACTAAAGATGAGAGAACTCGTTACTTTTACATCCTTAAAATATTTCCGTTCTCATTAAAGGGTGATGCTAAGACATGGTTTAATTCTCTTGATCCTGGTTGTGTGCGTAGTCCCCAGGATATGATTTATTACTTCTCTGCTAAATATTTCCCTGCTCATAAGAAACAAGCTGCTTTAAGGGATATATATAATTTTGTGCAAATTAAAGAAGAGAGTCTCCCACAAGCTTGGGGGAGGCTTCTCAATGAAAGCACCAATGTCAGTGTCAAAACCGGCGGATCTCGGGTAGGGGGTCCCGAATTGTGCGTCTAAGGCGGATGGTAACAGGAGGCAGGGGACACAATGTTTTACCCAGGTTTGGGCCCTCTTGATGGAGGTAAAACCCTACGTCCTGCTTGATTATTCTTGATAATATGAGTAGTACAAGAGTTGATCTACCACGAGATCAGAGAGGCTAAACCCTAGAAGCTAGCCTATGGTATGATTGTATGTTGTCCTACGGACTAAAGCCCTCCGGTTTATATAGACACTGGAGGGGGATAGGGTTACACAAGGTCGGTTACAAAGGAGGAGATAGACATATCTGTATTGCCTAGCTTGCCTTCCACGCCAAGGAGAGTCCCATCTGGACACGGGACGAAGTCTTCAATCTTGTATCTTCATAGTCCAACAGTCCGGCCAAAGGATATACTCCGGCTGTCCGGAGACCCCCTAATCTAGGACTCCCTCAGTAGCCCCCGAACCAGGCTTCAATGACGTCAAGTCCGACACGCAGTATTGTCTTCGGCATTGCAAGGCGGGTTCTTCTCGAAATTTCGAATGTTTGTTAAGCAGTGTCCGGCCCCATAAATGTTGGACCTCTTGGCTTCTGCGCCCAATAAGGGTTATCTTCCACGCATCGAATGAATACGAGGAGCCAGGGTGTTTTTAGATTCGCCCCCCTATCCAGATAAATAAATTGTCTATTAAAGGGATGGGGATTCTTAGATCCAATCCATATCATCCTCCCCCAGCGAGAATCCATCGGAGCGCGCTTCGGAAAAATCCACTCCAGCATGGCCGACAACCGCAGCTCCTCCTCCCGCCCCCGTAGCCCTAAGCCCGGTGATTGGGAGAGGTGTTCCGTCCCACAAAGTCGATTAGTCGAACTGCAGACTAAGGGATTTCTCCCTCCAGCGTATATGGTTCCCGTCCGAGCCGGGCTCGCCACCTACAATGGCGGGGAGCAAGCGGAGAGCTTCCCCAGCCCCTATACGGGGGAGCGGGTATGCCTTGTTCCTTACTTATTAAGGGGACTCGGATTTCCAATTCATCCGTTCCTCCGTGGGCTCCTGGAGTTTTACGGCCTCCAACTGCATAATTTCACCCCTGCTTCCATATTACACATCGCCGGCTATGTTGCCCTCTACGAGTTATTCCTAGGATGTGAGGCTCATTTTGAGCTATGGAAAAGGTTATTTTGCCTCGTCCCCCGCACACAGAAGGGGTCACTTTATCAAGTGGGCGGAGCCGAAATATGGCGCACCGCCGAAACCGGATACCTGTCCGGTACTCCGAAGAAGATGTCCGAAGACTGGCCTTCGAAATGGTTTTATATGGAGGACGTCCCCCTTCCAGACCCTGTTCGGTGGGGTCTTCCTGAGTTCAACAATGCTCCTTTGAAGAAACGCAGAAGTTGGCGCCCACGGAGCTCCCAGGAGGAAGACAACGGAGAAGTCCTTTACCTGATGAACCGGATTAAAGTGCTGGCTCAATCAGGATTGACAGTAATCGAGGTTATGTCAATATGCATAATGCGGGGAGTGCAGCCACTTCAATATCGAGGGCACCCCTGTGGTGTTTTAACGGGGAAGATGATGCCACCCGTTGCGGGCGTAAGGATCCGGACAACGCTGCTGCTTTAGCAAAAATTATGCCCGAGTTGTTCAAGGGAGAGGAAGAGGAGTTCATCCGCATCAAGCCACGGGATGGATTCTCCATGTACAACCCTCCAAGCTGGGTGAGTTATATCTCCTTACTCCCATTCTTCCCGCATTCTTTGTCATAGGTACTCACCTTGCCTTTTTGCAGCAGGAACTGCGAAAAGCCATAAGGGAGGTCAACAGCCCATCTCCACAGCCAGAGGACCCTGACCGGGCCCTCGGTCCCGGACTTGAAGAAGATCTGGACATATTTGTGGAGCTGATAGACCGACAGTTCTATCAATTAAGCTGTGATGACGCCATGGTGGCCATTACAGCCGACTATCCCAGACTGCTTCCTGCGTCGCACATAAGAAAAACCAAAAAATCACAACTCCAAAAACTAGGATCCCCTTTTAGACACTTCACATACCACATACATATGGTGTTTTATAGGGAAGGTATTCGGGACGCCGTGCCGAACCCGCAGCAACTCGCCAACAAGAGGCACCGAGGCCGGGCAGGCCAAAAAGGAAGGCGGTTAGGACGGAGACGTCGGCGCAGAGGTATGACAAAAACCCCGCTCCATGGTTGTCGTCTTTCTCAAAATGTAATGACGTCCATGTTTCTTTAATAGAAAAAACACTCGCCGGAATATGTCTGGTGAGGCTGCCGATCATGCTTCCACCAGTCGGGCTCCAGGACCGGACATAGAGGCGGAAGCTGACATGGGGCGGACGCCGGATACTCCCCCTATAGAGGATGCAGATAGACTATCCGCTAAAAATTCAGAAGTGGGGAGCGCCATGAATCATAGGCGTCACCGGGCCGTACTCTGTGACGCTTGCTTCTCACCAGAGGCATTTGATGCCTTCAATTCTGGAGATGCGTACCTCCGTGCTGCTCAAAATGGTCTAGCCAGAGCCACGGACCAGTATGTAAGGGATGTACGGGTAAGCAAATCTGACGATTATGTGTATCAGTAGCCCCTGAGACTTGAAGCAGTTAGCATAACTAATTTAAGGATCATCTATTGTGCAGGTTCTTACAGAGAAGAATACTCGACTGTCACAGGAGCTGGAGGAATGCAAGACCCAACTTTGGGCCGCCGTTGTCGCATTGAAGGAACCTAAAAAGTCCCCAGCTGGTAACATTTGTTTCAAAGAATGATGGGTACCATATAGCGTGCGGCGTGGCTGCAGATCTAACAATAGATGTTGCAGATGAATCCAGAGAGAATCCGGAGGACCAGCATGTCGTATGACAGCTAAAGGCTGGTGAACGCGTGTAGACTGAGGTCAGACAAGAGAAAAACAATCTCCAAGACGCCAATACCAAGCTGAGCGTGGAACTAAAAGATGTTCGAGCCTAGCTTGCGGACTCCGAGAAGGAGAATAAGCGGCTTCGACGCGGCATTTTCAGTAAGTGCTTGAACGAACCCTTAAAAGGGGGGGCGGAGAAGCCGGCTAACAGAGTTATGTCTGCAGGTATGCTGACGGGTTGTCCCGCGGAGGAGATGCCCGGGTCTGCGGGTGATCTTCTACCCGATCTTTCACAACTGCACGAACAAGTTCGATAGGTGATGCAAGGTATTGCCCAGGCCTTGTGGCCATCCGTCTCCCTGCCAGAAGGCATTGGAGAGCTTGCGGAGAAGCACAAGGGAGCACGGCGGAGCTTCTGATTATGGAAGATATCGGCCTGCCATCAAGGTGCCAGGGAAGCCTGGGCCATGGTGAAGACGCGGTATACCAAGGGTGACCCAAACCACATGGCCGAGGTCGGACCTGTGGGGCCCGATGGGAAAGAGATCCCCGTTAGCTTAGTGTATGGGCAAGTAGAATTAGCCGCAAAGTATTCCCAACAGGATTGTAGGCTAGACAGCCTATTGGATGGTATAGAAGAGAAATTTAGTCAGTCTACATGACTATGTAATTAAAGTGACATGTATGATGCCTTCTAGCCGGATTGTAAATCATTTGTCATGGCGGACCTTTTCGCTTCAACCTCGGGACCCGATAGTCTGGAGTGTGTCCGAATACCCGCTCAGTTATATAAGAACCGGGGTATGCGTGGAAACCAGGCGTAGGGGTCATTAGTGCTTGAACAGACAAGTACCCAACTAGTTATGTTATATTACATGGGTAGTAAGAAACATCTTCCAGGGAGAATAGTTCCGTTAGGGGTTCCTTTCCCTGGGTACGCATGCCCTAAAGTGCATGTCCGGACTGCGAGAGGAGACGCAGGCAAAAACATCTGGGGGCATATATGGAAAATGAATAAAAATCATCTTTTGTTCACCGACCGAATATTCCCTTAAGAACGCTAGCTTTCGGCTTCACCCAGTCTGAGGTACACATCCGACTGACCCGGGAGTAACAATCACAGAGGTGCTCCCCTTATGCCCTAGCCGAATTAATGGGAACGTAGGGCATAAATACAAGAGCCAGGCAACCCAGCTTGGCCAAAACTTAAGTCATATCGATGCATATAATGGCAAAGAAAAGGTACATGCGGAAGAATAACACATGTGTCGGGCATGAAGCCCAGATAAATAATTAAGCTTCTGTGTAAGAAGCCCCCAGGTATAACGAGCGCGGTTAGCGCGTCAATAGTGTGCAAGCAAGGCACAAGTTGGCCCTTGAAGGCCTTGAGAAAGAATAAAAGAAAGAAAGAGAAAAAAGAAAGATAATGTAAATGCGAAAAATGGACATAGGAAGGAGACGAACATAGAGTCCGACACTAGGCGTAGAATCTTCGGAGCCTGGCTGCGTTCCATGGGTTCGGCTCAAGTCGATAATTCGATGCATCCCGCAGACGGTATGCTCCATCGGTCAGAACTTGGTCAATAATGAAGGGACCTTCCCACTTGGGCTCGAGCTTGGTCTTTTTCTTCTCCGGCAGGCGTAGAACTAGCTCGCCAATGTTAGAAGTTTTGGCCCGTACTTCTCTGCTTTGGTATCTTCGAGCCTGTTGCTAATAGAATGTGGAACAGGCTTTTGCCACGTCGCGCTCCTCCTCCAGGGTGTCCAGATTGTCCTGCTGATTGAGCTCGGCTTCTCTTTCTTCGTACATGCGTACTCGAGGTGAGTCATGAATTATGTTGCAGGGCAGAACCGCCTCTATGCCATACACCATAAAGAAGGTGTGTATCCGGTAGTACGATTCTGCGTGGTCTACAGCCCCCTAGAGTACAGAGTCGAGCTCCTCTACCCAGTGCGTGTTAGATTCCTTTAAGGACCGCACTAATCTGGGTTTGATGCCGCTCATGATAAGACCATTTGCTCGCTCAACTTGGCCGTTGGTTTGTGGGTGATAGACAGAAGCATAATCGAGCTTGATGCCCATGTTGCTGCACCATAGTTTTACCTCGTCGGCCGTAAAGTTCGTGTCGTTGTCAGTGATGATGCCGTGGGGGACGCCATAATGGTGTACAACCCCGGATATGAAGTCTATCAGCGGTCCGGATTCGCCATTTTAACAGGTTTGGCTTCTATCCATTTGGTGAATTTATCCACCATGACCAGTAAGTATTTTTTCTTATGGGTTCCCCCTTTAAGGGGTCCAACCATGTCAAGCCCCCAGACCGCGAAGGGCCAGGTAATGGGGACTGTTTGGAGGGCGGTGGGTGGCATGTAGCTTTGGTTTGCAAAAAGCTGGCAACCGACGCAGCGTTGTACCAAGTCTTGTGCATCTACCCGGGCCGTCGGCCAATAAAAACCTTTACGGAAGGCCTTGCTTACAAGGGCCCGGGCTGCAGCGTTGTGGCCGCCGAGTCCGGCATGAATTTTTGCCAAAATTTTTTGCCGTTCCTCTTCGGAGATGCACCTTTGAAGGACTCCGGTAGTGCTTTTTTTATACAGCTCTCCCTCATGGACCCTGTAGGCTTAGATCGCCGGGAATGGTTCTAACCACGGGGCGATGATGGCCATTATTACGTGGGCTGAAGGTGTTATTTCGGTGGCAGAGCCTCCGATTATGTCAGAGTGTTCGGTATCGAGCATTTTGGTCGGGTCCAGACTATTGTTACTGGTGTCCCCTTCCCATACCATGGATGGCTTAAACAACCTTTCCAAAAATATGTTGGGGGATCACATCACGTTTTGCGCCGATGCGGGTGAGGATTTCCGCCGCCTGATTGTTTTCCCGAGCCACATGGTGAAATTCGAGCCCCTTGAACCGAGCTGACATCTTTAGGACGGCGTTGCGATAGGCCGCCATCTTCGAATCCTTGGCATCGAAGTCTCCATTTATTTGGGATATTGCGAGGTTCGAATCCCCATGCACCTCCAGGTGTTGAATGCCCATGGAAACTGCCATCCGGAGACCATGTAACAGGGCTTCGTATTCGGATGCGTTGTTGGAGTCTGTATATAGTATCTGTAGTATGTATTGAACTGTATCTCCGGTTGGGGACGTCAGGACGACGCCAGCCCCTAGACCAACCAGCATTTTGGAGCCGTCAAAGTGCATGATCCAATTGGAGTATGCGCCTTACTCTTTAGGGAGTTCGGCTTCCGTCCATTCGATGACAAAGTCGGCCAATACTTGCGATTTAATGGCTCGCCACGGTTTGTATGTTATGTCGAACGGGAGGAGCTCAATGGCCCATTTGTCAATCTGGCCCGTGGCGTTGCGGTTGTTTATAATATCATTAAGTGGCACTTCTGAGGCTACTGTAATCAAACACTCTTGAAAGTAGTGTTGCAGCTTCCGGGATGCCATGAATACCGCATAGGCTATCTTTTGATAATGTGGGTACCGTGATTTGCATGGAGTGAGGACAATGGATACATAATATACCGGCTTTTGAAGAGGGAATTTATGTCCGTCCGCTTCTGTTCGACGACGAGCACTACGCTTACAACCTGATGAGTTGCCGCAATGTACAATAACACTGGTTCGCCGATGTTTGGTGCGGCCAGGATTGGGTTGGTTGCCAGTATGGCTTTTATTTCTTCCAATCCGGCTGTGGCAGCGTCCGTCCACTCAAAGTGTTCGGTGCGCCGAAGGAGGTGATAAAGGGGTAATGCCTTTTCTCCTACGCGGGAGATAAAGCGGCTTAGAGCCGCCACACATCCAGTTAATTTCTGGATTTTTTTTGAGGTCCGTTGGGATAGCCAACTATGACAGAGCTCGGATTTTGGCCGGATTAGCTTCAATTCCTCTACTGGAGACAATGAAGCCCAGGAGCTTTCCAGCTGGTACGCCGAAAACACATTTTTCCGGATTGAGCTTGATGTCGTATGTTCGGAGGTTGTCGAATGTGAGCCTCAAGTCGTCTATTAGAGAGTCGACGTGTTTGGTTTTGATGACCACATCAAATACGTATGCCTCTACTGTTTTGCCGATATGTTTCTCCAGACATGTCTGAATCATGCGCGGATATGTTGTGTCGGCGTTCTTGAGCCCAAAAGGCATTGTGTTGAAACAGAAGGGGCCGTGTGGTGTGATAAATGCCGTTGCGGCTTGGTCGGACTCCACCATCTTGATTTGGTGGTAGCCGTAGTATGCGTCGAGGAAACACAATAACTCGTGTCCTGCGGTAGCATCGATAATTTGATCAATGCGGGGGAGGGGGAAGGGATCCTTTGGGCAAGCCTTGTTGAGGTCCTTGAAATCGACACATAGGCGCTAGGATTTGTCCTTCTTTGGTACCATCACCAGGTTTGCTAGCCAGTCCAGGTGTTTTATTTCTCTAATGAATCCGGCCTCCAATAACTTGGCTAGTTCCTCTCCCATAGCTTGTCTCTTAGGTTCATAGAAACACCGAAGAGTCTGCTTGACCGGCTTGAATCCCTTTAGAATATTGAGGTTGTGCTCGGCCAGCCTGCGTGGGATTCCTGGCATGTCTGAGGGGTGCCAGGAAAATATGTCCCAATTCTCGCGCAAGAACTCTCGTAGTGCGGCGTCCATGGCGGGGTTTAACTGTGCCCCGATGGAGGCTGTTTTTGTAGGGTCCGTTGGGTGGACTTGGAATTTGACTATTTCATCCACTGGTTTAAAAGAGGTGGACTTGGATCTCTTGTCAAGTATCACGTCGTCCCTGTCCACTGTGGAACGTAGCGCGGTTAATTCCTCGGCCGAAAGGGCTTCGGATAATGCCTCGAGGGCCAATGCGGCTGTTTTGTTTTCGGTGTGGAGTGCTGTGTCCGGATCACTAGCGAGAGTGATGATTCCGTTGGGCCCGGGCATTTTAAGCTTCATGTACCCATAATGGGGTACGGCTTGGAAGATCGTGAACGCCTCCCGTCCTAAAAGGGCGTGGTATCCACTACTGAACGGGGCCACTTGGAATGTAATTTCTTCGGACCTATAATTCTCCGGTGTGCCGAATACCACATCTAGTGTGATTTTCCCAGCACAGCGTACTTCCCGACTGGGGATGATTCCTCTGAAGGTTGTGCTGCTTTGCTGAATGCGGTTCCAGTCTATTTCCATTTTTTGAAGAGTTTCCTCGTAGATGAGGTTCAATCCACTGCCGCCGTCCATGAGTACTTTGGTGAGTCGAAAGCCGTCCACAATTGGACTGAGGACCAGTGCAGTTGGTGCTCGGGCTGTTCGGAATTTAGGTTCATCGCTGGCATTGAAGGTAATAGTCGTGTCACTCCATGGATTCATTGCTGCCACGTGGCAGATTTCGGCGAGGCTGTGGAGTGTTCTCTTGCGCCTATTATTTGATGCGAAGGTTTCAAAGACTGTTAATACTGTATTGTTATCCACGGGATGGTGCTCTGTGGCATTTGGGATGAGAAGATCCTCACCACTTTTGGCCACCTACCGGAGTATCCAACATGCTCTAAGGCTGTGTGTTGGTATGGTATCCGCCGTACTATGAATTTTGCAGGGTCCATTAAGGCATCCCTCCAATACGGTTCCATGCCCTGTAGAGGGTTTTTGTTTCTTTGTAACTAACTCGGTGTCTTATGATAGTGCACCCTTTTACTTCAGACTGGGTGTATATTTCGAGCCGGATTATCCCAAAATTTCGTTTTGGTTTTCCAGGCGCTTTCCATCGCACAGTACTTTCGTACTATGGACGCCAAGTCAGCGAAGCGTGATATGTCACGGCGACTTAAGGCGTTAAGGATTCCCTTGTCCGTGCAATTATTGCAGAAAAATGAGACTGTGTCTCCCTCGCGACAGTCCTTAACCTTGTTCATCACAAGGAGGAATCTGGCCCAATAATGATGTACTGTTTCATGGGGCTCTTGCCTGATGTGGGAAAGATCGTTTATGTATGGGTGGGTGGGTGGATTTGAGTCCGAACCCCTACTCGATCTAAGACCCAGGGGCCGAGGAGTTTCCAATCCTGGAAGTTCGGGTTTCGGAGTGTTGCCCCATAAGTCTGACCTGCTGCCTGACTCTAGGTTCAGGGCTTGGGTGATGTCCTCCTGTAAACGGGTATCGGGCTTGAAGAGCTCAGGAATCCAGACATAGTTAGTCCTCAAGATAGAGGAAGAATCGCCGCATTGTTCCTCCACCACCGTGATATGATGGGTGACCGGTGGAGAGTTAACCTCCCTTGATCGGGTTTAAGCCCAATCCGATCATAGTCCATAGCGACTCGCAAGGCGGAGATGCGATCCAAGATCTCGTTTAGGGAAGAGAGCTCCATTGGATCCATCTGTTCGGCGAATTCCGAGCCAACGTGGAGGCTGTTTTCGATGACCCAAGAAGTCATCGTCGGTGCAGCAGCCGAACGGGCGGTCATGATGAAACTGCCTAGCCGGAGAGTTTGGCCGACAGCCAGGGCTCCCCCGGCGGTAATGTTGTTTTTAACAATGAGACGAGGCATCCTTCCTTACGGCAACGACATAGTGGAACTCTCAATGAAAGCACCAATGTCGGTGTCAAAACCGGCGGATCTCGGGTAGGGGGTCCCGAACTATGCGTCTAAGGCGGATGGTAACAGGAGGCAGGGGACACAATGTTTTACCCAGGTTTGGGACCTCTTGATGGAGGTAAAACCCTACGTCCTGCTTGATTATTCTTGATAATATGAGTAGTACAAGAGTTGATCTACCACGAGATCAGAGAGGCTAAACCCTAGAAGCTAGCCTATGGTATGATTGTATGTTGTCCTACGGACTAAAGCCCTCCAGTTTATATAGACACCGGAGGGGGCTAGGGTTACACAAGGTCGGTTACAAAGGTGGAGATATACATATCTGTATTACCTAGCTTGCCTTCCATGCCAAGGAGAGTCCCATCCGGACACGGGACGAAGGATATAGTCCGGCTGTCCGGAGACCCCCTAATCCAGGACTCCCTCAACGGTGATGGGTTGGATGGGATCTATCATGTAATCGAGTTAGTTTTGTTAGGGTTTGATCCCTAGTATCCACTATGTTCCGAGATTGATGTTGCTATGACTTTGCTATGCTTAATGCTTGTCACTAGGGCCCAAGTGCCATGATTTCAGATCTGAACCCATTATGTTTTCATCAATATATGAGTGTTCTTGATCCTATCTTGCAAGTCTATAGTCACCTATTATGTGTTATGATCCGTTAACCCCGAAGTGACAATAATCGGTATACTTACCGGTGATGACCGTAGTTTGAGGAGTTCATGTATTCACTACGTGTTAATGCTTTGTTCCAGTTCTCTATTAAAAGGAGGCCTTAATATCCCTTAGTTTCCGTAAGGACCCCGCTACCACGGGAGGGTAGGACAAAAGATGTTATGCAAGTTCTTTTCCATAAGCACGTATGACTATATTTGGAATACATGCCTACATTACATTGACAAACTAGAGCTAGTTCTGTGTCACCCTAGGTTATGACTGTTACATGATGAACCGCATCCGGCATAATTCTCCATCACCGATCCATTGCCTACGAGCTTTCCATATATTGTTCTTCACTTATTTACTTTCCCGTTGCTATTGCTATCATTACTACAAAATACCAAAAACATTGCTTTTACTACCGTTACCTTTTGTTACCGTCACCACTACTATCATATTATTTTGCTACTAAATACTTTGTTGCAGATACTAAGTTTCCAGGTGTGGTTGAATTGAGAACTCAGCTGCTAATACTTCAGAGTATTCTTTGGCTCCCCTTGTGTCGAATTAATAAATTTGGGTTGAATACTTTACCCTCAAAAACTGTTGCGATACCCTATACTTGTGGGTTATCAAGACTATGTGCTGGCGCCGTTGCCGGGGAGCGTAGCTCTATTCTTTGAGTCACTTGGGATATATATCTGCTTATCATTATGAAGAACTTGAGAGATCCAAAAACCAAAATCTATCCCTCAACTACGAGGGGAGGTATGGAACTGCCATCTAGCTCTGCACTTGATTCACCTTCTGTTTTGAGTAAGCTTGCGACAACTACACCTGCTTCTGCTATTTGTTCTGATATGTCACATGTTATTGATGATGCCACTTCTGCTATGCATGATACTTATGATGAAACTACTTCTATGCTTGATACTACTGTGCCACTTGGTAAATTTCTTGATGAACAACTTGCTAGAGATAGAGAAATTGAAAATATTGAATCTGATGATACTGATGAAAGTGATGATGAAGAATCACTTGTTATTCCTAAGGGTTATGTTTTTGATCAAGAAGCTTCTTAAGCTATTTTAGCTTGCAAAAATAGAAATGAACTCAAAAGTTTATTAGCTAAATGGAGTAAGCAATCTCTAAATGCTAGAATGAAACCTGACCCTGCTTTTGCTACTTCACCTATGTTTGTTACTAATAAGGATTATGAATTCTCTATTGATCCTGATATAATTACTTTGGTTGAATCTGATCCTTTTCATGGTTATGAATCTGAAACTGTTGTGGCACATCTTACTAAATTGAATGATATAGCTATCCTGTTCACTAAAGATGAGAGAACTCGTTACTTTTACATCCTTAAAATATTTGCATTCTCATTAAAGGGTGATGCTAAGATATGGTATAATTCTCTTGATCCTGGTTGTGTGCGTAGTCCCCAGGATATGATTTATTACTTCTCTGCTAAATATTTCCCTCCTCATAAGAAACAAGCTGCTTTAAGGGATATATATAAATTTGTGCAAATTAAAGAAGAGAATCTCCCACAAGCTTGGGGGAGGCTTCTCCAATTACTTAATGCTTTGCATGATCATCCTCTTAAGAAAAATGAAATACTTGATATCTTCTATAATGGACTAACCGATGCCTCCAGAGATTAGCTGGATAGTTGTGCTGGTTCTGTTTTCAGGGAAAGAACAATAGAAGAAGCTGAAATTCTATTGAATAATATATTGACAAATGAAAATAATTGGACACCTCCGTAGCCAACTCCTGAGCCTATTCCTAAACCAACTCCGAAGAAGAGGGGTATTCTATTTCTTAGTCCTGAAGATATGCAAGAGGCAAAGAAATCTATGAAAGAAAAAGGTATTAAAACTGAAGATGTTAAGAATTTACCTCCTATTGAAGAAATACATGGTCTTAATTTACCGCCTGTTGAAGAAACATATAATCTTAATCCATTACCTATTGAAGAAACTCATGGTCTTGATAACCCAACACAGGTAGTAAAGGTAAATTCTCTCTATACATATGATAAAGCTGAAATCCCATTTACTAAATTTGCTAGCCCATGCTTAGATGAGTTTGATAAATTTATGGCTAAGCAAGAAGACTTTAATGCTTATTTTGGTAGACAATTGAAATACAATTCAAATATGCTTGAACACTTGGGTGATATGGCTAATGTTAAAGGTGAACTTAAACTTATTAGTAAACATGCTTCTATGGTTACCACTCAAGTAGAACAAGTACTTAAAGATCAAAATGATTTGCTCAATGAATTTAATAGTAAGGACAATGATATTGTTTTAAGAGTTATTACTAGAGGTGGTAGAATGACTCAGGAACCTTTGTATCCTGAAGGCCATCCTAAAAGAATTGAGCAAGATTCTCAGAGAAATAATATAGATGCACCTAGTTCGTCTAAAAAGAAGAAAAAGAAAAATGATAGGACTTTGCATGCTTCTAATGAACCTATTACTAAAACACCTGAGAATCCAAATGATATTTATATTTCTGATGCTGAAACACAATCAGGTAATGAACTTGAAACTGGTTATAATGTTAACAATAATGTTCATAATGATGCTCAACCTAGTAATGATAATGACATAGAAATTGAACCTCCTGTTGATCTCGATAACCCACAATCAAAGAATCAACGTTATGATAAAAAAGACTTTGTTGCTAGGAAACTTGGTTAAGAAAGAGAGCCTTGGGTTCAGAAACCCATGCCTTTTCCTCCCAAACCATCCAAGAAAAAGGATGATGAGGATTTTGAGCGCTTTGCTGAAATGATTAGACCTATCTTTTTGCATATGTGATTAACTGATATGCTCAAAACCAATCCTTATGCTAAGTACATGAAAGATATTATTACAAATAAAAGAAAGATATCGAAAGCTGAAATTTCCATCATGCTTGCTAATTATACTTTTAAGGGTGGAATACCAAAGAAACTTGGAGATCCCGGTGTACCAACTATACCATGCTCCATTAAAATAAACTATGTTAAAACTGCTTTATGTGATCTTGGAGCCGGTGTTAGTGTTATGCCTCTCTCTTTATATCGTAGACTTGATTTGAATAAGTTGACACCTACTGAAATATCTTTGCAAATGGCTGATAAATCAACTGCTATACCTGTCGGTATTTGTGAGGATGTGCCTCTTGTAGTTGCAAATGTTACTATTTTAACGGACTTTGTTATTCTTGATATTCCCGAGGACGATAGTATGTCTATTATTCTTGGAAGACCCTTTTTGAATACTGCAGGGGCTTTTATTGATTGCACTAAAGGCAATGTCACTTTTCATGTTAATGGTAATGAGCACACGGTACACTTTCCAAGGAAACAACCTCAAGTTCATAGTATCAACTCTATTGGAAAAATTCCATCGATTATATTTGGAGGTTTTGAATTTCCTCTTCCTACTGTCAACAAGAAATATGATATTCTTATTATTGGGGATGTGCATATCCCGGTTGAGGTAACATAGTGTTATTCGAAATTTCTCCGGTTCCATGTTATTAGGAATGAGTTCGTTAACAAGACTTGATCAACCTTGTTAGTGGATTCCTTTTGATGATCATGAGATGGATGAAACTAGAAGGCACAACCTTCTGTACCCCACTTTTACTTTCTGATATTTATATTAAATAAAATAAAAATAAATATTTTTCTGTCTGTTATCTGATTATCCGTGCAATATAAAAATACCTCAAAAATAAAAGTTCTCCAAATGCCCTGAAATTTAAATATGATTTTTCTAGAATATTTGAGAATATTTGGCACTGAGAACACAGCAGGGGGGTCAACCACCTGCCCACAAGGGTGGAGGGCGCGCCCTACCCGCTGGGCGCGCCCCCTGCCTCATGGGCCCATGGTGGCCCTCCTCCACTTATTCCTGCACCCACACACTCCTTCTTCCTCCCCCAAACACGAATATCCAGCTCAAGCATGAGTTCTAGCTCATTTTGCTGCCATTTTTGATCTCTTTGCTCAAAGCACCTCTCACAAAACTGCTTGGGGAGCTTGTTCCTTGGTATGTGACTCCTCCATTGATCCAATTAGTTTTTGTTCTAGTGCTTTATTCATTGCAAATTTTTGTTGCTTAGGTGACCCTGTTCTTGAGCTTGCATGTCAAATTTATATGGTCAAAAGTAGTTTTGATGCATGATATAGGCTCTAGGCACTTGTAGGAGTAGTTGCTATCAGTATTATTGAGTTTGGTTTACTTTTATTTTGAAGTTACTAAAAAATTCAGAATTTTTCAAAAAATGATGAGGAGACTTTTGAGGGGCTCATCGAGCCAAAGCTCGAAGGAAAAGGAACCGAAGCCTAAGTATAATCTGCCGCGCACCACGGAGGTTCGGGCGTGTGAATGGCCTTCCGAGGATTTCTTGAGAGCAGCCGGGATTTATGAAGATTTTCATGAATTCGCTAAGAATGCAGGCCTCACCGCTTTCCTCCACGACCAATGCGATCAATATCTCTTACTCAGAAATATCTTTGTGCAAAACTTTCATTTCCATTCTAGGAGCTCACCACCTACAGTGGAGTTTTATTTATATGATGAGCATAAGGAGATGTCACTTTATGATTTTTGTCGGGTTTGTTTAGTCCCTTTTGAGGGCAAGACAGAAGAACCACATCACGATGATGTGGAGGGGTTTATTGATACTATCACTGTAGGGGAAACAAGGAAGGTTTCCGATGCACGAATCACTAGCATACATTTTCCTGTTTTACGTTATTTTGCATTATTTGCTAGTGGTTGCTTAATTGGTCACAGAAACTGTGGAAACCTTAGTATCCCTGATATTATTATTTTGCTCCACGGTTTATATGGTGATAACTCTGTTAGTATGGGCGGCATTATTGCCAAACGGTTAAGTCTGAACCGTACAAAGGGCCCCATCTTTGGAGGCATCTATGCTTCACGCCTAGCTTCAAAGTTTAACATACCTATTAGGCATTATGAGAAGAAAGAGAAAGTGCTTCTTCGTGTTTATCTAGATTGTAAAAGTATGGTGGCACATGATTTTATTGTTAAGAATAGGGAAGGACAGCTTAAATATTTATTATTCTTTAATAAACATCATCCTGAGACTATCACCCTGCCTGCTCCTTCTTTGTTTAATTTATCTGTAGGCCAGTGCCTTGTTCTGTTGAAGGCTATTCACGCCTACCGGAACCATGCACCAGCTATGGAGCCAGAGCCGGAACCACAGGTTGATCCTTCACGACAATCTAATTACCAGTGGGATCCGGAGATGATTGTCAGCCAGTGGCAATCGGAGTCTTCCTCTTCTTCTCAGTACGACCCCAACTATTATTATGGATATCCGCCAGGCCAGCCGTGGCCATAGACCAACTTAGGCCAAAAGCCTAAGCTTGGGGCAGTACGTATTTCCCACTGACGTTACATTTATGCTCACACACTCATTGCTAGATGTTGGTGCTCATACTTCTTCATTTGTATCATCCATGCTAGTTTATTTCCTTTTTATGCTTTCTTCTTGTGTGTTTAATAAACCTTAAGAAAAAACAAAAAAAATTAGTTGTAGCTTTTAATCAGTTTAATTTCCATGCTTGTAGTAGTAATTAAAAAGAAAACCCAAAAATATTTCTTGTTCTTCTTTTTCTTGTTGGGAGCTTTCCCGTGTAAATAGTTTTGTTTCTTTTCTTTTATTTGGGGGTCGATAGGAGAAGACCATAACTAAATTGTTGAAGCGGCTCTTATATGCATTATTGTTTATCTAATAAAAGAGCCCATATTGCCTTGTCTTCTCCTGTTTATTGAATGCCTGCAGATTCCAGCTTAGTCCAATGCACGTGCACTATTATTATTATTCACATCGTTCGGTCGTGCAAGTGAAAGGCAATTATGATGATATATGATGGACTGGCTGAGATGAGAAAAGCTGGTATGAACTCGACCTCTTTTGTTTTTGTAAATATGATTGGTTCATCGTTCCTGATTCAGCCTATTATGAATAAACATGTTTGCAATGATAATTAGAGATCATAGTTTCTTGTGCCATGCTTGATTAGCTATGAGTTATAATGGTTTGCCTTGCGTGCCAACATGCTATTGAGATAGTTATGATGTGCTATGATAGGGTGGTATCCTCCTCTGAATGATTTAAGTGACTTGACTTGGCACATGTTCACGCATGTAGTTGAAACAAAATCAACATAGCCATCATGATATTTATGTTCATGGTGGATTATATCCTACTCATGCTTGCATTCGGTGTTGATTAATTTTAATGCATGTTCATGACTGTTGTCGCTCTCTAGCTGGTCGCTTCCCAGTCTTTTGCTAGCCTTCACTTGTACTAAGCGGGAATACTCCTTGTGCATCCAATCCCTTAAACCCCAAAGTTATTCCACATGAGTCCACTATACCTACCTATATATGGTATCTACCTGCCGTTCCAAGTAAATTTGTATGTGCCAAACTCTAAACCTTCAAATAAATATCATGTTTTGTATGCTCGAATAGCTCATGTATCAACTAGGGTTGTCCGTATCTTCCATGTTAGGCGGGTTATTCTCAAGAGGAGTGGACTCCGCTCCTCACTCACGAGATAAATGGCTGGTCACCGGGATGCCCAGTCCCATGCTTTATGCAAACTAAATCAAAATAATTGCAAACAAAACTCCCCCTGGGACTCTTGTTAGTTGGAGGCACTCGTTGTTTCGAGCAAGCCATGGATTGATGCTTGTTGGTGGAAGGGGGAGTATAAACTTTACCATTCTGTTTGGGAACCGCCTATAATGTGTGTAGCATGGAAGATATCGCCATCACTTGGTTGTTATGTTGACAATGAAAGTATGCCTCTCAAAATATTATTCACCTCTGTTTCAAAACCGAGCTCTGGCACCTCTACAAATCCCTGCTTCCCTCTATGAAGGGCCTATCTATTTACTTTTATGCTGAGTCATCATCCTATTATTAAAAAGCACCAGTTGGAGAGCACCGCTGTCATTTGCATTCATTACTGTTAGTTTACATTGAGTATGACTTGACTGGATCTCTTTTACCATGAATTACAATGTCTAGTCAGTCCTTGGTCTTTAAAGGTGCTCTGCATTTATGTTTTGCGGTCTCAGAAAGGGCTAGCGAGATACCATCTTGTTATATCATATTATGATTGTTTTGAGAAAGTGTTGTCATCCGAGATTTATTATTATTGCTTGGTAGTTGATTATGCTATTGATATGAGTAAACTTGAGACCTTTGCGTTATTGCGAATGTGGTTAGTTATAATCTTTGCTGAAAACTTGAATGCTGGCTTTACATATTTACAACAACAAGAGCAAACAGAGTTCATAAAAGTTTTTCTTTATCACTTTCATTTTATCAACTGAATTGCTTGAGGACAAGCAAAGGTTTAAGCTTGGGGGAGTTGATACGTCTCCGTCGTATCTACTTTTCCAAACACTTTTGCCCTTGTTTTGGACTCTAACTTGCATGATTTGAATGGAACTAACCCGGACTGACGCTGTTTTCAGCAGAATTACCATGGTGTTATTTATGTGCAGAAACAAACGTTCTCGAAATGACCTGAAACTTCACGGAGCAACTTTTCAGAAAATATGAAAAATACCTGCAAAAGTTGAAGGCTTGGGGGCCCACCACCTGTCCACGAGGGTGGGGGCGCGCCTGCCCCCCTAGGACGCGCCCCCTACCTCGTGGGCCCCCTGTTGCCTCTCCGACTCCAACTCCATATATTGTGTTTCGGGGAGAAAAAAATCAGAGAGAAGAAATCATTGCGTTTTACGATACGGAGCCGCCGCCAAGCCCTAAAACCTCTCGGGAGGGCTGATCTGGAGTCCGTTCGGGGCTCCGGAGAGGGGAATCTGTCGCCATCGTCATCATCAACCATCCTCCATCACCAATTTCATGATGCTCACCGCCGTGCGTGAGTAATTCCATCGTAGGCTTGCTGGACGATGATGGCTTGGATGGGATCAATCATGTAATCGAGATAGTTTTGTTAGGGTTTGATCCGTGGTATCCACTATGTTCTGAGATTGATGTTGCTATGACTTTGCTATGCTTAATGCTTGTCACTAGGGCCCAAGTGCCATGATTTCAGATCTAAATCTATTATGTTTTCATGAATATATGTGAGTTCTTGATCCTATCTTGCAATTCTATAGCCACCTATTATGTGTTATGATCCGTTAACCCCGAAGTGACAATAATCGGGATACTTAGCGATGATGATCGTAGTTTGAGGAGTTCATGTATTCACTATGTGTTAATGCTTTGGTCCCGTACTCTATTAAAAGGAGGCCTTAATATCCCTTAGTTTCCAATAGGACCCGGCTGCCACGGGAGGGTAGGACAAAAGATGTCATGCAAGTTCTTTTCCATAAGCACGTATGACTATATTTGGAATACATGCCTACATTACATTGATGAACTGGAGCTAGTTCTGTGTCACCCTAGGTTATGACTGTTACGTGATGAACCGCATCCGGCATAATTCTCCATCACCGCATCTGTGTCACCCTAGGTTATGGCTGTTTTCGATGACCCGAGAAGTCATCGTCGGTGCAGCAGTCGAACGGGTGGTCATGATGAAACTGCCTAGCCGAAGAGTTTGGCCGACAGCCAGGGCTCTCCCGGCGGTAATGTTGTTTTTAACAACGAGACGAGGCATCCTTCCTTACGGCAACGGCATAGTGGAACTCTCAATGAAAGCACCAATGTCGGTGTCAAAACCGGCGGATCTCAGGTAGGGGGTCCCGAACTATGCGTCTAAGGCGGATGGTAACAGGAGGCAGGGGACACAATGTTTTACCTAGGTTCGGGCCTTCTTGATGGAGGTAAAACCCTACGTCCTGCTTGATTATTCTTGATAATATGAGTAGTACAAGAGTTGATCTACCACGAGATCAGAGAGGCTAAACCCTAGAAGCTAGCCTATGGTATGATTGTATGTTGTCCTACGGACTAAAGCCCTCCGGTTTATATAGACACTAGAGGGGGCTAGGGTTACACAAGGTCGGTTACAAAGGAGGAGATATACATATCCGTATTGCCTAGCTTGCCTTCCACGCCAAGGAGAGTCCCATCCTGACACGGAACGAAGTCTTCAATCTTGTATCTTCCTAGTCCAACAGTCCAGCCAAAGGATATAGTCCGGCTGTCCGGAGACCCCCTAATCCAGGACTCCCTCAATGGTGATGGGTTGGATGGGATCTATCATGTAATCGAGTTAGTTTTGTTAGGGTTTGATCCATAGTATCCACTTTGTTCTGAGATTGATGTTGCTATGAGTTTGCTATGCTTAATGCTTATCACTAGGGCCCGAGTACCATGATTTCAGATCTGAACCTATTATTGTTTCATCAATATATGAGTGTTCTTGATCCTATCTTGCAAGTCTATAGTCACCTATTATGTGATATGATCCGTTAACCCCGAAGTGACAATAATCGGTATACTTACCGGTGATGACCGTAGTTTGAGGAGTTCATGTATTCACTATGTGTTAATGCTTTGTTCCAGTTCTCTATTAAAAGGAGGCATTAATATCCCTTAGTTTCCATAAGGACCCCGCTGCCACAGGAGGGTAGGACAAAAGATGTTATGCAAGTTCTTTTCCATAAGCACGTATGACTATATTTGGAATACATGCCTGCATTACATTGACGAACTGGAGCTAGTTCTGTGTCACCCTAGGTTATGACTGTTACATGATGAACCGCATCCGGCATAATTCTCCATCACCGATCCATTGCCTACGAGCTTTCCATATATTGTTCTTCGCTTATTTACTTTCCCGTTGCTATTGCTATCATCACTACAAAATACCAAAAACATTGCTTTTACTACCGTTACCTTTTGTTACCGTCACCACTACTATCATATTATTTTGCTACTAAATACTTTGCTGCGGATACTAAGTTTCCATGTGTGGTTGAATTGACAACTCAGCTGCTAATACTTGAGAGTATTCTTTGGCTCCCCTTGTGTCGAATTAATAAATTGGGTTGAATACTTTACCCTCGAAAACTGTTGCGATCCCCTATACTTCTGGGTTATCAGAGGCTAAAGCGGAAAGTCTACTCCGACAATCTTTTACAATTCGGCCGGAGATAAATTTGCTGATAAAGTGTATTGTGACATAAAATCACATGCCTATTCCTTATCTATGCCATCTATCAGGCTGTCTAGTTTACAGTCCTGCTGTGTAAATTTGGCGGCTATCTTTACTTGGTCATACACCAAGCTAACTGAAATTTCTTGTCCGTCTGGTCCCCGAGGTCCGACCTAGGCCATATGATTCGAATCAAGTCCGGTATACCGCGTTTTCACCATGGCCTAGGCCTCTCGTGCACCTTCTCGACATGTCGATACCTTCAACAGCTTGAAGCGAAGATGAGCTCCTTTAAATAGCTCCGCGAGCTCACCCATCAGCCCAGGAGGAGAATCGGATGGCCATAAAGTTTTAGCCATATTCCTCATTGCCTTCCGAGCTTGCTCGTGCACTTTGGATAGCTCTTGCAGCAAGTCACCTTGAAATCCGTACACTTCTCCTTTGGACCTCCCAGTTAGCAAACCTACAAGAACAAATCTCATCAAAAACAACAATTTCTCCATCAGGGAATATCATGAAAGTTAGAATCAGGACATACTAAATATGCCGCCTTTCAGTCTTCGGTTCTCCTTCAAGGCATCTGACAGTTGGGCTCTTACGTCCTTCAGCTCCTCGGCCTGCTTGATGTTGGCATCGTGTATCTTGTTCTTCTCATCCCTTGTCCGTGTCAGTATACGTTGACCAGCTGCTTCTTGCCTTTCAGCATGCTGTTTATCCTCCTGCGCGGCCTTCAGATTCTCTTCCGGCTGATCCGGCGATTCTACAGCCATAAATAAAACAGTGCTTATTTCAGAAACATCATTGGCACATAATCGTATTTTCCGGACAGTAATTGACATTACCAGTCAATGCCTTATTGGACTTCTCAAGTTCGGCGGTGAAAGCAGTTAGCTGGGTCCGACAGTTCTCAAGCTCCTGAGACAACATGTTGTTCTTCTCCGTGAGTACCTGATTATACACCGATCCTTAAATCAGTTGCATCAACTGCTTCAAGTCTCAGGGGCTACTGGAATATGATTATTGAATCTACATAAAGTCTTTACCCGCATATCCTTTGAAAGTTGGTGTGTAGCTCTGGCAAGTCCACCCCGAGCAGCCCAGATATATGCATCCGCAGAGCTGAGGGCGTTGAATGCTTATTCGGTGAAACTTGGATCACGCATGGCCTCCTTCAGCCGCCCATGGACCATCGCGCTCTCCACTTCGGAATTGGTGACGGATACATTATTCGAATCCTCATGGAGGCGACGATCCGGCACGGCACCCGTATCAACCCTAGTCCTTATGTCAGGGTCCGGGGCCAGATTGGCCGATGCATGGCCGGCGAGACCTCCGGATACAGTCCGATGTGCGCTCTTCCTGAAATATAGCACAGCGGAGCACATCACGATCCAGCATATTTGCCGAGTGCGGGTTGAAAATTATACCTCTTCGATGAACGAGGGAGCTCGGCAGTTTCACCGCCCGCCTTTCTTTTCAAAGGCTCGCCCTGCGCGAGAGTCGCCTTCGATACGATTTGGCGGGACGAGCCCCGCCCTTCGGAGCATGAGATAGTGCGGTGGGTGAGGCACAACGGGAAAGCTCTTGTTTAAAGGATGTCTCCTGGGCACTTACGTGGGAGGAGGGGACAAGGCTGGGATAATCGGCTATGATGGCTACTTCTGTGCCGTTGTAGCTCGCCTGATAAAAGACCCCCTCCTTAAGCTCTATAAATATATCCGAATCCTCTTCAAATCTGGGATCCACGTCCCGAATATGGTCTTCTGGCTGCGGAGTGGGACTATGGATCCCTGTGACGACCTTTATCCATTCCTATTAAAAATAGCCGGGTTAAGTTCAACTAAGCATGACTCATGAATAGGATTAAATAAGGCTACTAATTGAAAAGCTCACCCAGTCACCAGGGTTGTACATGGAAAGGCCTTCTCGGCATTTAAGTTGAGTAAAATCTTCTTTCTCCCCTTTGTAAAGGTCAGCCAACATGGCGGCCAAGGTGGCAAAATTGTCCGGACCCTTGTGCCCGCAATGTGATGCGTCATCTTCTCCATTGTAATGCCACATGGGAGTCCTCTGAATTGAAGCGGATGAATGCCTCGCGTTATTGAAATCGCCATTACCTCAATTATAGATAGTCCGGATTGGGCGAGTATTTTTATCTTGCTCATTAACTTCTTAACATCCGCACTGTATTCCTCCTCGGGGCTTCGGGGGCGCCAGCTGGTGCGCTTCTTTAATGGAGCGTTGGAAAATTCGGGAAGGCCCAACGGATTCGGTCTGGAAGAACCACATCTTCAATATAAAACCATTCTGAGGGTCACTCTTCAGAGTACCAGATAGGTATCCTGTCCCGGCGACACGCCATACTTCGGCACCGCCCACCTCGAATATGGATCCCTTTTGGGAGCGAGGGACGAGGCAGAAAAGTTTCCTCCATAACTCAAAATGGGCCTCGCAGCCTAGGAACAACTCGCAAAGAGCGACGAAGCCCGCGATGTCCAGAATGGAGCCCGGCGTAAGATTGTGCAGTTGGAGGCCATATACTCCAGGAGACCTCAGACAAAAGGGTGGATTGGAAACCCAACGCCTCTTAATAGGAAGGAAACAAAGCACACTCGCTCCCCTTCAGTAGGATTGGGGAAGTTTTCCGCCAGGGCTTCACCATTGATGGAAGTTAACCCCGCCCGAACATGGACTAGATCCGCGGGAGGGAGATACCCCTGCGTTTGCAGCTTGGTCAGCTGGGCGTGGGATACCAAGCAGCTCTTCCAATCGCCTTTTTGAGGGCTGTGGGGGCGTGAGGAAGAACCGGGAACGCCAAACATGTTTGCGCGGTTTCCTATGGCAAGCTCTAAATATTTCTGCCTGGTGTGGAATGGAATCTGATATCCAATCTCCTTAAATAGACGCCTTCCCTACGAAGTCAGGGTGTTATCTGTAAAAACACTTGGACCCTTCATATTCATCTGACACGTGGAATCTGAGGCGACGGTGACTCAGAAGCCTAAGGGTATTATATTTAATGTGAAGTCGAAGCTTTTCGAAGTACCAGGGGGAGCCCACTTTACGAAGCCGAAGATATAGAAGTCGGATACTGCGTCATCGCTAAAAAGTCGAATACAACTCTTTTGATCAAATTGCTTTGAAGTATTCGGAGGAGGAACCCGCCTTGCAATGTCGAAGACAATCTGCACGCCAGACACATCGTCATTGAAGCCTGGTTCGGGGGCTACTGAGGGAGTCCGGGATTAGGGGGTCCCCATGCGTCCGGGCTATGTGATGTGGGCCGAACTGGTGGGCCGTGAAGATACAAGATAGAAGACTTCCCCCCGTTTCCGTATAGGACTCTCCATTGCGTGGATGGCAAGCTTGGCGTTCGGATATGAAGATTCCTTTCTCTGTAAACCGACTCTGTACAACCCTAGGCCCCTTCGGTGTCTATAAGAACCGGAGGGTTTAGTCCGTAGAGGCAGTCACAATCATACATGCTAGACATCTAGCGTTTAGCCATTACAATCTCGAGGTAGATCAACTCTTGTTACCCATATACTCATCAAATTCAATCAAGCAGGAAGTAGGGTATTACCTCCATCAAGAGGGCCCAAACCTGGGTAAACATCGTGTCCCCTGCCTCCTATTACCTTCGATCCTCAGACGCACAGTTCAGGACCCCCTACCCGAGATCGGCCGGTTTTGACACCGATACTTGGTGATTTGCATAAACATATGGTTGAAATACAGAAATATAATGAACCCCTCAAACACCTCAATGGTAGTATCAATCGCATGAATACCTTGATTACTCTTTGCAATAAGCGATTGGATATTTTGGATCTAAAGATAGTTTCTTTTCCGGAGAATTTAGGGAAGCATAAAGAGCCTCCCAGGTTTGAGAAAACCCTTACAAAAGTTGCCAAACCTTCATAAGACAAAACTTAGATCCTTGCTTTATGCCTAGCTAAGGGCGTAAAACTATAGCGCTTGTTAGGAGGCAACCCAATAAATAAAATTTATTTTTGCTTTTTGCTTCCAGTTTTTGAGTGTTAGCACAATTATGCTACTGTTATGATTGTGTTTTTTTTGTTTTAATTAGTGTTTGTGCCAAGTAAAGCCTTTAGGATCTTCTTGGGTGATAGTTGTTTGATCTTGCTGAAAAAACAGAAACTTTAGCGCTCGCGAAAATAATTTTTTATTTTTTACCAGAGAGCGATAAAATACACATTCCACTTGCAGTAGATTAATATACAAATTGCTCGGGTCGTCCTAATTTTTCAGAATTTTCAAGTTACAGAAGTATTTGAAATAGTCAAATTGCTACAGACTATTCTATTTTGCCAGATTCTGTTTTCTTTGTGTTGTGTGCTTATTTTATGGCTCTATGGTTTTCTTTGATGAGTTTTTGCCATAGAAAAGTTGGAATACAGTAGATATAATGCAAGAACAAAATATGAATTGGTTTGATACAACACTTATAGTAGTGATTTATTATTTTCTTATACTAACGGATCTCACAAAGGTTTTGTTAAGTTTTGTGTGATTGAAGTTTTCAAGTTTTGGGTTATCTTACGATGAATGAAGGAATAAGAAATAGAAGAGCCTAAGCTTGGGGATGCCCCTGCATCCCAAGATATTATCCAAACATGAGCAACCAACTAAGCTTGGGGATGCCCCTGAGTGGCATCCCCTCTTTCTTCTAAGAACCATCAGTATTTTACTCAAAACTATATTTCCATTCGTCACATACTATGTGTTTTGCTTGGAGCGTCTTGTATGATATGCATCATTGCTTTTTTCATTTTGTGTTTTAAGTCTTGATCCCTTGCTGGACACACCTATTTGGGAGAGCCAAAATTATGTCATGACTTGTTAGAATTGCTCTTTATGCTTCACTTAAATTTTTATGAGCTATGGACTTGCTCTAGTGCTTCACTTATATCTTTTTGAGTACGGTGTGCTTTAGTATTTTTGAAGAAGTGCTCTCTTGCTTCACTTAGATTTGTTTGAGAGTTAGTAAAATTTTCAAGAAATTCTCTCTTGCTTCACTTAAATTAATTTGATAGAAAGAAAAATTATGCTCATGATCTTCACTTATATTTGTTTGAGCTTATGAAAAGCAACACATGAAAATTAGTCCCAAAGTGATAGATATCCAAGAAGGATATAATAAAAAATTCATGAAGATCATTGGACAAAATAAACTTGATTCTTAGTAATAGTTTTGAGATATGATGATGTGATGTGTGAGTCATCTTGATGAGTAATTATGCTTTAGTAAGAATATTGGTGTTAAGGTTTGTGATTCCCTATGCAAGCACGAAAGTCAATAGTCATGCAATGAAATTATATCCTACTTGTGGTGCATTATTCGATGTTAGTTACGCTTAATGCTTGGTTATGAGATTATTCGTTTCTTGGTTGGTCGCTTCTCAATCTTTTGCAACCCTTCATTTTGCACTAAGTATGATCACTACTTGTGCATCCAAAAACTTTTAACCCAGTTTTGCCACATGAGTCCACTATATCTACCTATATGTGGTATTCTTTTGCCGTTCTAAGCAAATTTGCATGTGCCATCTCTGATTTTCAAAAATAAACTTCTCTTTTGTGTGTTTGTTTCGCTCGTGGAGCGGTGAGGGGTGGCTAATATTTTCCATGCTAGATGTGTTATTCTCAAGATGAGTGTTTATTCACTTGTCATTGCACGAGAGTAAGGAAAATGTATTAGGGATGCCCAGTCCCAAAATGAAAAAAAAATGAATATACTTTATGTTGTCAAATAATAAATTCCTTGGAAAGTGTTGTGATGGAGGGCACCCGTGGATACGGTTAGCCATGGAAAGTGAAAGTATGGTGGAAAAGGCATAAGCTTTATTTTCTGTTTGGGAACTGCCTATGATATATCTAAGCATGGAAAGTATTGAGAACTCTAAGTCGTTTTCGTTGGTGGGATGGATACACCTCGCAAAATATTTTTATCTCTAAGTTTTTTTTCGCTTTGAGCTCTAGCACCTCTACAAATCCCTACTTCCCTCAACGAAGGGCCTTTCTTTTACTTTATGCAATTTTTATTTTTTGAGTCTCCATATTATCTTATAAAAGAACCAACTAGGAGGCATTATGATCGTACTTGGGTATTGGGTGTATCTAATATGTGAGTGTGTTTCATGAATGGATCAATGGTTGAGCATGATGGGCTAGGGATAGCTTATTTTAGCGTTGATATTTTGAAAGACATGGTTGCTTGTTGATATGCTTGAGTATTTAAATTATCATGTCAAAACTAGACTATCGCTTTGAACAATATAAAAGCCCAAATGTCCATCCTATAAAGAAAAAATACGATATAACATGTTAGGCAGCATTCCACATCAAAAATTCTGTTTTTATCACTTCCCTACTCGAGTACGAGTAGGAGTTAAGCTTGGGGATGCTGATACGCCTCCAACGTATCTATAATTTTTATTGTTCCATGTTGTTATATTATCAATCTTGGATGTTTTATAATCATTTTATAGTCATTTTATATCATCTTTTGGTACTAACCTATTGACATAGTGCCAAGTGCTAGTTGCTGTTTTTTCCATGTTTTTTACATCGCATAAAATAAATATCAAACGGAGTCCAAATGCCATGAAACTTTACGAAGATTTTTTATGGGCTAGAAGGAACACAATGGGCCCTAGCTACACCTGGAGGGTGCCCCGAGGGGAGCACAACCCACCAGGGTGCGCCCTGGTGGGTTGTGCCCACCTCGGGTGCCCCCCGGACCGCCTCTTTGCTCTATAAATACCCCAATATTCACAAAACCCTAGGGGACTAGATGAAATATTCATCAAGCCGCCGCAGAGTCCAGAACCACCAGATCCAATCTAGACACCATCTCGGATGGGGTTCACCACCTCCATTGGTGCCTCTTAGATGATGCCTGAGTTGTTCTTTGTAGACCTTCGGGTCCGTAGTTAGTAGCTAGATGCTTTCCTATCTCTCTCTTGATTCCCAATACAATGGTCTCTTGGAGATCCATATGATGTAACTCTTTTGCGGTGTGTTTGTTGGGATCGATGAACTTTGAGTTTATCATTAGATCTATCTTTTTATATCCATGAAAGTATTTGAGTTTCTTTGATCTCTTTTATGCATGATTTTTTATAGCCTCGTATTTCTTCTCCGATATTTGGGTTTTTTCTGGCCAACTTGATTTATTTATCTTGCAATGGGAAGAGGTGCTTTGTAGTGGGTTCGATCTTACGGTGCTTGATCCCAGTGACAGAAAGGGAACTGACACATATGTGTCTTTGCTACTAAGGATAAAACGATGGGGTCTATCTCTACATAGATAGATCTTGTCTACATCATGTCATCGTTCTTATTGCATTACTCTGTTTCTCCATGAACTTAATACACTAGATGCATGCTGGATAGCGGTCGATGTGTGGAGTAATAGTAGTAGATGCAGGCAGGAGTCGGTCTACTAATCTTGGATGTGAGGCCTCTATAATGATCATTGCCTGGATATCGTCATGAGTATTTGAAGTTCTATCAATTGCCCAACAATAATTTGTTCACCCACCATTTGCTATTTTTCTCGAGAGAAGCCACTAGTGAAACCTACGGCCCCCGGGTCTCCTTCTCTCTTATTTGCCTTTGCGATCTATTTTCCTTTGCTTTTGTGTTCAGATCTATTAATCCAAAAACCCAAAAATACTTTACTGCACTTTATTTTATTTACGATCTATTTATTCAATCTATTATAATTTTCTCCCATCCACACACCAATTTCTGGCACCGTTACCTGAAAGGGATTGACAACCCCTTTAACACGTCGGGTTGCGAGTATTTGTTATTTGTGTGCAAGGGTTGTTTACGTTGTGTTGCTTGGTTCTCCTACTGGTTCGATAACCTTGGTTTCATATCTGAGGGAAATACCTACCGCTGTTGTGCTGCATCATCCCTTCCTCTTTGGGGAAATACCGATGTAGCTTCAAGTGACATCAGCGGCCTGGATTCTCGACGCGTCTGCATGGAAGTTTTTACAACGGGTAACTGCATCGTTGCACCGCGCCCTGCACAACCGCATGCACATGAACGTGCGTGATCGTGCGCCGGCCCCAAACACTAGCAGTGCATGTGGAGGGACAAGGGCAGAGCACCCGGAGGGACGCGAGAGCAGAGCGCGCGCGGCGGGACGCGAGCAGAGCGCGCCGCGGCCGCCTTAACCGCAAGCAACCACATGCATAGAGTCGTTGAACACGCAGGAAATGGTCGCCTACGAGCCGGCCGATAGTTGCGTCGCTGCGTAGAGAGCGGCCATGTGCTACTACCTCCGTCTTGGTCTATAGTCCCCTTATATTCTGTGTCATACTTTGCCCTTAAATTTAACCAACAAAATGTTAATGCATGTTATAAAAATTATATAATTGGAAACTATGTTCAAATACGAATCCAACTATATAATCTTTGGCGACATGCATTCACATTTTATTAGTTAAATCCTACTTATAAACTAGGATGGGGGCATAGTAGGTAATTAAAGCACAAACGTTTTTTGTATTAACCGTATGTGTATGTGGCCTTTCGTCCTCCTCTCGCACGTCTTATCACCCTGATGTCGCAGACAGCTTATAGCGCAAGCTTGCGCAGCGCGCGGGGGCGTTCTTTTGGCCAAACGGTGGTGCCAATGAATCGTCGGTGAGCCCGTTCCCGCGCAACCTCACAAGTTTCCGCACAAGCTTCCGCCCGACTCTGTGAAATCCCCCAAAATCCCAATGCTTACCGGCCTGCTATAAACCCTCATGGCCGGCGAGTCCTGCATCGCATTTTCCCCACCCTCCCTGTAGCTTATCTCGTCTGCTTCTCCCACAATCGCCAATGGAAGTAGTCCGTCATCGTCGCTCAGCCACTCCACCATCATCAGAGGACAGCTCCAGCTGGGAGGCTACACCGCGACGGCGGGGGTGCAATCCGTGGTGTAGTGTAGTGCGCGTGGCGTCCCTGTTGGGTGTGCGCGAAACACCCACCACACGCTCCGCGGCTAATGCCCATCGGTAGCTGTTGCCGGCCGCCGTTGCTGCCACACCACCTTCGAAAGCTAGGGCCATCGCCCGCTCCGCCGCCGTGGCCCAAAGGCGGGAGGTGGCCGTCATGGCCACCACCCCACTGCCGGCCACTGTGGGATATCACCCAAAACTTGAAAACTTCAATCACACAAAACTTAACAAAACCTTCGTGAGATCCATTAGTATAACAAAGCAAATCACCACTCCAAGGACTGTTGCAAACCTATTCATACTTTACTTTTGCATTATGTCTATTGTATTCTAACTTTACCATGTCTTATACCCCCCCCCCCTGATACAATCCATAGATTCATCAAAATAAGCACACAACACAATGAAAACAAAATCTGTCAAAAATAGAATAATATGTAGTAATATGGTAACTTAGTATATTTCTATAACCCTAGAAATTCTTGAAAAATAGGAAAATGTAGGCAATTTGTATATCAATCTTGTGTAAAAAAATCAGAATTTTATCACGCTTATGTGATTTATGGAAATTATTTTACTAGGCGCAAAAGTTTCTGTTTTTCAACAAGATCAAGTCAACTATCACCAAACATGATCCCAAAGGCTTCACTTGGCACAAACACTAATTAAAACATTAAAAAACACAATCATAATAGTAGCATAATTGTGCAAACACTCAAGAACAGAAAGAAAAAGGCAAAAATAACATTTATTCATTGGGTTGCCTCCCAACAAGCGCTATCGTTGTATGCCCCTAGCTAGGCATAATGCAAAGATTCAAGTGTTTTCAACTTTAGTTTCCAACTCCTCAATCACTCAACTAGAATTCTTCAAAGATTTATCATGCACACTTTCAATAACAATACTTCTAGGGATAAGGCTGAAAATTTATTCTTGCAAGCAGGATTTTTTTATCTCTTCAACAAATTTGGGATGAATACTAATCATTTTAAGATCTCCCTTGTTGCTATTAGAAGTGATTCCTTTTTTAGTAACTTGTGTAGACTTGCAATTTTTTACGGGAGTTTTCTCAATAATTTTTATGAAAGAAAAGGCCGTGCTTAAGTTACTAAAAATTTCTTCCAACTTATCAATCCAAGAAGGACTTTCTTCAATTATTTTATTAATTACGGTTTCATTTTCCTTAGTAGCTTAAAAACCTCTCCCGCTTTTTCCCCAAATTTATTAGCAAGATTACGCATTCTTTTATCCAAATTTCAATTTGTTCCTCAATGATCATCTTATTTTCAATAGCCTCTAATATTTGCATAACATGCTCAAGAGTTAAATTTGTTTCATTAACAATGATCCGTGGTGAACGCACTAGATTTCCCATAGAATTAAAAACATCCAAAGATGGACACATCAAAAAATTCCCACCGGTAATTGTATCAAGGACGAATCTATACCAAGTGGTAATGCCCACATAAAAACTTTGAAGGAGAACAATGATAGATTGCTTATAAATAGATCTATTATGAGCATTGCCAATTCTATACCAAGCATCTTTTAGATCCCCCCCCCTTTGTTTACAATTAAGAACCTCATTCTCGGGGGTACAAGCAATAGAGGAAGAACTAGCCATAATGACAAAGCAAGTGAGATTGCAAACAGATCTGACGAGAAAACGATGAACGAAAAAGAGGGCGAATAAAACGGCAATGTGAAGTGGGGGAGATGAAAACGGGAGGCAAATGGAAAATAATGTAAATTGCAAGGAGATGAGATTTGTGATTAGGAACCTGATACATGTTGATGGTGTCTCCCCGGCAACGGCGCCAGAAATTCCTTTTGATATCGCTTGAACTACGTTGGTATTTTCCCAAAGAGGAAGGGATGATGCAGCACAGCTACGGTAGGTATTTTCCTCAGTTATGAAACCAAGGTATCAATCAAGTAGGAGAACCAAGCAACACTATGTAAATGGTACCTGCACATAAAGAACAAATACTTGCAACCCGACGCTTATAATGGGTTGTCAATCCCTTTCGGCTAACGGCGCCAAAAATTGTCAAGTTGACGGGATAAAAGTCATGATAGATTGGATAAATAGATCTCGGATAAATGCGAAATAAAATATGCAAATAAAAGTGCAGCAAAGTATTTTTGGTTTTTGGAATAATAGACCTAGAAATAAATGCAAATAAAAATAGATCTCCAAGGCAAATAATAGATCGGAAAGCAAATATGATGAAGAATAGACCCAGGGGCTGTAGATTTCACTAGTGGCTTCTCTCAAGAAATAACACACAATGGGTAAACAAATTGTTGTTGGGCAATTGATAGAAAATTGAATAGTTATGATGTTATCTAGGCAATGATCAATATATAGGCATCACGTCCAAGATTAGTGGACTGACTCCTGCCTGCATCTACTACTATTACTCCACACATCGACCGCTATCCAGCATGCATCTAGTGTATTAAGTTCATGGAGAAACATAGTAATGCAATAAGAACGATGACATGATGTAGACGAGATCTATTCATGTAGGATTAGCCCCCATCTTGTTATCCTTAATAGCAACGATACATGCGTGTCTTTCCTAGTGACAGAAGGGGCAGCAAGACACGCCCTGGTGGGTTGGGCTCCCCTCGGAGCCCCCTCTGGTACTTCTTTGTCCCATCAGGTGCCTTATGGTCCAGAAAAATTCTCCAAAAAGTTCCGCTGCGTTTGGACTCCGTTTGGTATTGATTTTTTGCGACGTAAAAAACAAGCAAAAAACAGCAACTGGCACTAGGCACTATGTCAATAGGTTAGTCCCAAAAAATGATATAAAGTTGCTATAAAATGATTGTAAAACATCCAGGAATGATAATATAATAGCATGGAACAAACAAAAACTATAGATATGTTGGAGATGTATCATGCAGCCCCCCACGACGCGCGTCCTATGCGAAATGTGGGATTGGAGAAGGGAGGCGGTCGTAGGAGTAGTGCGTTGAGTATGGGAAGCAGGACGCCGGATTGGCGAGGTTGGGTGGTTGCTGGAGTAATGTGTCGTCCAAAAATGCAGGGCGCGAGATTGGCGGAGCGGGGCGGTTATCCCAGAGTGAGGAAGAGCCAGCCCCGTGCCTCCCCCCTATAAAAAGGGGGGTTGTGGAAGGCGAAGCTCATCCACTTCTCCTTGTTCCAATCCTCCAGTTCATGTTGCTTCCTTCTCCTTCCTTCTCCCCTTTCACATGCCATTGCCATGGAGAGGGGGAAAGGTCGATCTTTCACTTTTGCCAGTGGAGTAAGGGCTTCTGCTTGGCACCACGCCTCCGCTTTGATCGCGGCTACAGAAGCTGGCTCCAATGCTTGAGGAGGGGCTATTGCTCGGGGCCGGGGTGGCCATAGCAGGGCGGTCGTCATTTCACCCCCAGCCGCTCCTCCTCCGGCATAAGGCCATACGGAGGACATGGTGCTTGAGTTTGTCATGTAGCTATGCGACGGACCACGAAGGCAGCTGCGGCTCCCTCGTCCCTTCGCTAGGGTCATGGAGATCGACCGTCCGAGCGGCTTGTGGCTACGCGTGGACGGATATTGCAATGGACTCATCTGGGTGGCCATTGAGTTCTCCGTCAATGGTATCATGTACTTCTCACGTGGATGGAAATCCTTTGTCCGTGCCCGTTATCTGGGGTAGGGACACCTCCTTCACTTCAAGCTAGTCGAATCCGACACACTCTCTGTGAAGTTCTTCGGGGCTTCATGGGCTCGCATGGAGTGCTGTGCAAAGAGCTTGAGCAATAGTGACACCGCTTCCACCAACAAAAGCGACGAGGAGGACGATGATGATGATGATGATGACGGTGGATCACCAAGTGTCAAGGTCGAGGACAACGGCTCCGACTCCAGCTGGACACCGGCAGCACCATCATCTAGCTTGCCGGGAGCGAGTTGGGCCTCGCCTAGGCGCCCCTTTTACCCTGTGTTGCACTGGATGTAAACCCTGAGAAGAAAGGGCTAAGAAAACGTTATCGAGCATTTTTCAATAAATATATGATATTTGTCATGCTTAGATGAACACATGCTACTCCCCTTGTTAGTTTTCGTTATTGTGTGATTTTAATCCAACACCCTTGCAGATCGGAAGCTCGCCGGTGCGCACACTTGCTGTGGGCACTTCGAGGAACCGTTCCTTAGCAGCCTGCTGGAAGAGCCGCCACCGGTAAGGCAACTTGCCGGTCTCAGCGCAGCTGCAAAAACCTTGTCTAGCAGACTCCACGAAAAATCAGAGCATGAATAAACATGACAAGATTCCTTCACGTGCAGGTTTTTCGTACAAACACATAACCGAGCAAAGGAAACTGCGAAATGTAACAAAGAAATTTTTAGTTGAAAATATTCCAACTTAGCTTTCTTAGTTGTACTTCTTGTCGAATGAAATCGACCCCAACACCATTTTAAGTGAAGTGGTACTCCACCGTACAAAGATGTCGGTCTAGACGACCATCTGTGGGGCCATCTAGCCCCTTTGTGGTTTGTCTAGGGAGATGCATAAGATGCAAAGAGCAAGAACAACAGAGGGCGCAAGGATCTTTACCCAGGTTTGGGCCACCTTGAGGTGTAAAACATTACTCCTGCTTTGTGTATTGGGTGTATGTGTGAGAACACAAGTACAAGGAGTGCTTCCCCGACAAGGTGCGAGAGGAGAGGAGCTACGCATGTAGTTGTGCAAAGGGTCGATCCTTGTAAAAGTTGCCCTGGCCCTCCTTTTATAGCTTAAAGGGTAACCACAGTGGCAAAACAGTAATTACATGTTGACTAGATAGCAAACAATGCTATCATACCTAACTCTGTCAGGCTAGGACAAAGGCATTAAATGCTCTATTATGTGCAAGAGGAGGGGGAACCCCGGCAAGGTTGCTACACCGCTCGTTGAGCCGCCTCCCATAATCTTGACAAGCCTCCTGGATGGGTGTCATTAAAGGTAATATTCCCTTCAGCATGCTTCCACGTGCCCGACAAATCACACCTAACCACCCGTGGGCTTGACACCTCATTGATTAGTGACTAGATACTTGGTGAGGTGGAGCGCTAGTGGCTAGCGAGGGCTTGACAGGACTTCGCCTTGCCAGGCAAAGAGTAACTAGATCGTGATTGTGAGTTTGAAGAATCATCAATACCAGGCAGATTTTCACTTTGACCATGTTAGCTAGTATTTTCAATGCATTGTAGGAATTCCATGATAGGAGTGTGAGTTTAGGCTTGCTAAATTTTGCATCAACCAGTAGTTGAAAACTTAGCTCCATCTACTATGACCTTATAACCAACGTGTTGTTGTAGCACTTTCATGATAAGTGAAGTGTTCAAACCATTTGGAGCTAATAGGATGGCACGACAAACCACGCAACTACATTGTCACTTAACGCGGTTCTGTACGCACCCAAACCGGAGTTTGGAAATGGTCTACTTTATTAAGTTGCTAAGAAGACAAATAAAAATGAGTGTTTACTAAACTACGAACAAGAAAATAAACGGCAGAAAATTAAAGAGACTAAACTACGAAAATGGTGCTTGAGTAGTAAACATTCTTGGGGGATTCGGATTTATCACCACAAGTATGTTTTTGACAACACATGATAGACAAGGCTCTATATTCATATCACTAGTCCACCTGTATATGATCTCGCATGGACGAAGCCAATATAGTACGCACCCCCACTTCAGTTATTACATACACTCGTGCCACCAATGTGCTTCCACACTCCGGTAACCAATGATGACTAAGGGGACTGAACTCCCCGTGGATGTGGCATTAAGTTCCGAGGTTTTCCACTAATCCCTATTGCAATGAACAGGGCGAAGGGAGCTAGGCCTTGTCACTACCTATGTCTTCAACCAGCATGCTCACCAACATAAATCACCTAAAGTCAACAAGTGGCTAATGATGCGTGAGTGCCCTTTGATACGTCTCCATCGTTCTACTTTTCCAAACACTTTTGCCCTTGTTTTGGACTCTAACTTGCATGATTTGAATGGAACTAACCCGGATTGACGTTGTTTTCAACAGAATTACCATGGTGTTATTTTTGTGCAAAAATAAAAGTTCTCGGAATAACCTGAAAATCAACGGAGATTATTCTTGGAATATATAAAAAATACTGGCGAAAAGATCCATGTCAGGGGGCCCACACCCTGTCCACGAGGGTGGGGGCGCGCCTACCCCCCTTGGGCGCGCCCCCTGCCTCCTGGGCCCCTGACGCTCCACCGACCTCAACTCCAACTCCATATATTCACTTTCGGGGAGAAAAAAATCAGGGAGAAGGATTCATCGCGTTTTACAATACGGAGCCGCCACCAAGCCCTAAACTCTCTCGGGAGGGCTGATCTAGAGTCCGTTCGGAGCTCCGGAGAGGGGAATCCGTCGCCATCGTCATCATCAACCTTCCTCCATCACCGATTTCATGATGCTCACCACTATACATGAGTAATTCCATTGTAGGATTGCTAGACGGTGATGGGTTGGATGATATTTATCAGGTAATCGAGTTAGTTTTGTTAGGGTTTGATCCCTAGTATCCACTATGTTATGAGATTGATGTTGCTATGACTTTGCTATGCTTAATGCTTGTCACTAGGGCCCGAGTGCCATGATTTCAGATCTGAACCTATTATATTTTCATGAATATATGTGAGTTCTTGATCCTATCTTGCAAGTCTATAGTCACCTATTATGTGTTATGATCCGTTAACCCTGACGTGACAATAATCGGGATACTTACTGGTGATGACCGTAGTTTGAGGAGTTCATGTATTCACTATGTGTTAATACTTTGGTCCGGTACTCTATTAAAAGGAGGCCTTAATATCCCTTAGTTTCCAATAGAACCCCGCTGCCATGGGAGGGTAGGACAAAATATGTCATGCAAGTTCTTTTCCATAAGCACGTATGACTATATTTGGAATACATGCCTGCATTACATTGATGAACTGGAGCTAGTTCTGTGTCACCCCATGTTATAACTGTTGCATGATTGATCGCATCCGACATAATTATCCATCACTGATCCAATGCCTACGAGCTCTGCATATATTGTTCTTCATTTATTTAATTTTCCATTGCTACTGTTACGATCACTATAAAACCAAAAATATTACTTTTGTTATCGTTGCCACTACTATCATATTACTTTGCTACTAAACACTTTGCTGCAGATATTAAGTTTCCAGGTGTGGTTGAATTGACAACTCAGCTGCTAATACTTGAGAATATTCTTTGGCTCCCCTTGTGTCGAATCAATAAATTTGGGTTGAAAACTCTACCCTCGAAAACTGTTGCGATCCCCTATACTTGTGGGTTATCAAGACTATTTTCTGGCGCTGTTGCTGGGGAGCATAGCTCTATTCTTTGAGTCACTTGGGATTTATATCTGCTGATCACTATGAAGAACTTGAAAGATCAAAGAACCAAGATTTTCCCTCAACTACGGGGGGGGGGGGGGGGTAAAGAACTGCCATCTAGCTCTGCATTTGATTCACCTTCTGTTTTGAGTAAACTTGCGACACCTACTCCTGCTATTCATTCTGATATGTCGCATGTTATTGATGATGCCACTTCTGCTTTGCATGATACTTATGATGAAACTACTTCTATGCTTGATAATACTGTGCCACTAGGTGAATTTCTTGATGAACAACTTGCGAGGGTTAGAGAGAATGAAATTATTGAAACTGATAATATTGATGAAAGTGATGATGAAGATTCTCCCCCTATATATGAATTGCCTGTTGTGCCTGAGGGTTATGTTATGGATGAAGAAACTGCTAGAGACTTCTTAGCTTGCAATGATAGATCTGATCTTAAGAAATTATTAGCTAAGCTTAAAGAAAAGTCATTGAATGTTAGAATGAAATATGACCCTGCTTTTGCTACTTCACCTATCTTTATTACTGATAAGGATTATGATTTCTCTATCGATCCTGAGTTAATTACTTTGGTTGAATCTGATCCTTTTTATGGTTATGAATCTAAAACTGTTGTGGCACATCTTACTAAATTAAATGATATAGCCACCCTGTTTGCTCATGATGAGAAAACTCGCTATTACTTCATCCTTAAGTTGTTTCCGTTCTCATTAAAGGGTGATGCCAAAACATGGTTTAATTCTCTTGATCCTGGTTGTGTGTGTAGTCCCCAAGATATGATTTATTACTTCTCTGCTAAATATTTTCCGGCTCATAAGAAACAAGTTGCCTTAAGGGAAATATATAATTTTGTGCAAATTGAAGAGAGTCTCCCACAAGCTTGGGGGAGGCTTCTCCGATTACTTAATGCTTTACCTGATCATCCTCTTAAGAAGAATGGAATACTTGATATCTTTTATAATGGACTAACCGATACTTCCAGAGACTACCTGGATAGTTGTGCTGGTTGTGTTTTCAGGGAAAGAATTGTTGATCAAGCTGAATTGCTATTGAACAATATGTTGACTAATGAAAATCACTGGACACTTCCTGAACCAACTCCTAAGCCAACTCTGAAGAAAAGGGGTATTCTATTTCTCAGTCCCGAAGATATGCAAGAGGCAAAGAAATCTATGAAATAAAAGGTATTAAAGTTAAATATGTTAAGAATTTACCACCTATTGAAGAAATACATGGTCTTGATAACCCGACACAGGTAGTAAAGGTAAATTCTCTCTATAGATTCGATAAATGCGAAATTCCATTTACTAAGTTTGCTAGACAATGCTTGGATGAGTTTGATGACTTTATGGTTAAGTAAGAAAACTTCAATGCTTATGTTGGTAGACAATTGAAACACAATGCTGATATGCCTAGACACTTGAGTGATTATATGTCGAGAGTTAAAGGTGAACTTAAACTTATTAGTAAACATGCTTCTATGGTTACCACTCAAGTAGAACAAGTGCTTAAAGCTCAGAATGACTTGCTCAATGAATTAAATAATAAGAAAATGATAATGATGTTAGAGTTATGACTAGATGGGGTAAAATGACTCAAGAACCTTCGTATCCTGAGGGCCACCCTAAGAGAATTGAGCAAGATTCTTAGAGAACTAATGTAGATGCACCTAGTCCTTCTAAAAGGAAGAAAAGGAAAATGATAGGACTTTGCATACTTCTACTGAACCTGTTGTTGACACACCTGAGAATCCCAATGATATTTCTATTTCTGATGTTGAAACACAATCTGGTAATGAACATGAACCTAGTGATAATGTTAATGATAATGTTCATGTTGATGCTTAACCTAGCAATGATAATGATGTAGAAATTGAACCTGTTGTCGATCTTGATAACCCACAATCAAAGAATCAACGTTATGATAAGAGAGACTTTGTTGCTAGGAAACACGGTAAAGAAATAGAACCACGGGTTCAGAAACCCATGCCTTTTCCTCCTAAACCAACCAAGAAAAAGGATGGTGAGGATTTTAAGCGCTTTGCTGAAATGATTAGACCTATCTTTTTGCGTATGCGTTTGACTGATATGCTTAAAATGAACCCTTATGCTAAATACATGTAGGATATTGTTACAAATAAAATAAAGATACCGATAGCTGAAATTTCCACCATGCTTGCTAATTACACTTTTAAGGGTGGAATACCAAAGAAACTTGGAGATCCAGGAGTACCAACTATACCATGCTCCATTAAAAGAAACTATGTTAAAACTACTTTATGTGATCTTGGAGCCGGTGTTAGTGTTATGCCTCTCTCTTGATATCGTAGACTTGATTTGAATAAGTTGACACCCACCGAAATATCTTTGCAAATGGCTGATAAATCAACTGCTATACCTGTTGGTATTTGTGAGGATCTGCCTATTGTGGTTGCAAACGTTACTATTTTAGCGGACTTTGTAATTCTTGATATTCTCGAGGGCGATAGTATGTCGATTATCCTTGGTAGACCCTTTTTGAATACTGCAGGAGCTGTTATTGATTGCAACAAGGGCAATGTCACTTTTCATGTTAATGGTAATGAGCATACGGTACACTTTCCGAGGAAACAACCTCAAGTCCATAGTATCAATTCTATTGGAAAAATTCCAACGATTATTATTGGATGTTTTGAATTTCCTCTTCCTAGTCTCAAGAAGAAATATGATATTCTTATTGTTGGGGACATGCATATCCCCGTTGAGGTAACCTAGTGTTATTCGAAATTTCACCGATTTCATGCGATTCGGAATGAGTTTGTTAACAAGACTTGATCAACCTTGTTAGTGGATTCCTTTTGATGAGCATGAGATGGATGAAGTTAGAAAGCACAACTTTCTGTACCCTCTTTTTACTTTCTATTATTTATATTAAATAAAGCAAAAAATAGTATTTTCTGTCTGTTTTCTGAATTATCCATGCAATAAAAAATACCCCGAAAATAAAAGTTCTCCAAATGCCCTGAAAATTAAATATGCTTTTTTCTAGAATATTTGAGGATTTTAGGCACTGAGAACACAACAAGGGGAGCAGCCACGTGCCCACGAGGGTGGAGGGCGCGGCCACCCCCCTGGGCGTGCCCCTGCCTCGTGGACCCCATGTGGGTCCCCTCCAATTATCCTTGCACCCACCCACTTCGTCTTGCTCCAGAAAAATCATCCACCAGCTCAAACCCGAGTTCTTTCTCATCTTGCTGCCACTTTTGATCTCCTTGCTCAAAGCTCCTCTCACAAAACTGCTTTGGGGGATTGTTCTTTGGTATGTGACTCCTCCAATGGTCCAATTAGTTTTTGTTTTAGTGCTTTATGCATTGCAAATTTTTGCTGCTTAGGTGACCCTGTTCTTGAGCTTGCATGTCAAATTTATGTGGTCAAAAGTAGTTTTAATGCATGATATAGCCTCTAGGCACTTGTAGGAGTAGTTGCTATCAATCTTGTTGAGTTTGGTTCACTTTTATTTTGAGTTACTAATAATTTCAGAAATTTTCAGAAAAAGATGAGGAGATTTTTTAGGGGCTCATTGAGCCGAAGCTCGAAGGATAAGCAAAGTGAAGAGAACAAGAAGCCCAAGTATAATGTCCCTCGTACTGCGGAGGTTCGGCCATGTGAATGGCCTTGTGATGAGTTCTTGAGAGAAGCCGGAATTCATGAAGATTTTTATTATTTGGCTAATAATGCAGGCCTCACCGCCTTCCTCCACGACCAACGTGAACAGTATCTCTTACTCACCAATATTTTTGTGCAAAATTTTCATTTCCAAGCTAGGAGATCGCCGCCTTCGGGGGAATTTTATTTATATGATGAGCATAAGGAGATGTCACTTTATGATTTTTGCTCGGTCTGTTTGATACCCTTTGAGGGCATCATAGAGGAACCACATCGTAAAGATGTGGAGGGATTTATTGATACAATTGCTGTACGGGAAACGAGGAAAGTTTCTAATGCAACAATCACTAGCATACATTTTCCTGTTCTATGTTACTTTGCAATATTTGCTAGTAGATGCTTAATTGGTCACGGGAAATGTGGAAACCTTAGTGCTCCTGATATTGTTATTTTGCACCATGCCTTGTTTCATGATACTAGTTTAAGTTTAGGCGCTATTGTTGCTAAACGGTTAAATCTGAACCGTACTAAGGGCCCCATCCTCGAAGGCATTTTTGCCTCGCGCCTTGCTGCACACTTTAACATACCTATCAGACATTATGAGAAAGAGGAAAATTTGCTGCCTCCTATAGTTCTAGATTATAAGAGTATGGTAGCACATGAGTTTATTGTTAAAGATAAGAAGAACATACTCAAATATGAATTGATATTTAACAAAAATTATTGTGAGTTTATTACCTTGCCTGCGCCCTCTTTGTTCAACATATTTTCAGGCATGTACCTTGTTCTTCTGGAGGCCATTCATGCCTACCGGAACCTGACGTCAGCTCCAGAGCCCAAGCTGGAGCCACCACTTGATCCTCATCGTCAGTCTGTTTATTAGTGGAATCCGGAAGAGATCGCCAACCAGTGGCAGCGTGAGGATCCTCCTCAGTACACCAGAGATAGAAGCTTTGATCCATGGCCATAGACCAACTTAGGCCAAAAGCCTAAGCTTGGGAGAGTACGTATCTCTCACCAACATTACATTCATGTTCACACACTCATGCCAGTTGTCGGTGCTCTTACTTTTTCATTGTATCATCCATGCTAGTTTATTTTATTTTTAAGCTTTCTTCTTGTGCGTTTGAAAAACCTTAAGAAAAACTAAAGAAAATTAGTTGTAGCTTTTAGCTAGTTTACTTTTCATGCATGTAGTAGTAGTAATTAAAAAGAAAACCCAAAAAGATTTCTCGTTCTTCTTTTGCTTGTTGGGAGCTTTCCCGTGTAAATAGTTTTGTTCATTTATTTTCTTTGGGGCTCGAGAGGAGAAGACCATAATGAAAATGTTAAGTGGCTCTCATATGCATTATTGTTGATCTAACAAAGAGCCCATATTACTTTGTCTTCTCTCCCGAGTTGAATGCTTGCAGATTCCATCTTAATCAAATGCACATGCACTATTATGATTATCCACACTATTCGGTCGTGCAAGTGAAAGGCAATAATGACGATATATGATGAACTGATTGAGATGAGAAAAGCTGGTATGAACTCGACCTCTCTTGTTTTTGTAAATATGATTAGTTCATCGTTCCTGATTCAGCCTATTATGAATGAAACATATTTGCTAGGAGTTTATAATGGTTCACCTTGCGTGCCAATATGCTATTAAAATGGTTGTGATGTGGTATGATAGGGTGGTATCCTCCTTTGAACGATTCGAGTGGCTTGACTTGGCACATGTTCACGCATGTAGTTGAAACAAAATCAACATAGCCTCTACGATATTTATGTTCATGGTGAATTATATCCTACTCATGCTTGCATTCGATGTTGATTAATTTTAATGCATGTTCATGACTGTTGTCGCTCTCTAGCTGGTCGCTTCCCAGTCTCTTTCTAGCCTTCACTTGTACTAAGCGGGAATACTGCTTGTGCATCCAACTCCATAAACCCCAAAGTTATTCCATATGGGTCCACCATACCTTCCTATATACGGTATCTACCTGCCGTTCCAAGTAAATTTGTATGTGCCAAACTCTAAACCTTCAAATAAACATTCTGTTTTGTATGCTCGAATAGCTCATGTATCAACTAGGGCTGTATGTATCTTCCATGCTAGGAGGGTTATTCTCAAGAGGAGTGGACTCCGCTCCTTACTCACGAGAAAATGGCTGGTCACCGGGATGCCCAGTCCCATGCTCAAATCAAATCAAAATAATTGCAAACAAAACTCCCCCAGGATTGTTGTTAGTTGGAGGCACCTATTGTTTCGGGCAAGCCATGGATTGATGCTTGTTAGTGGTGGGGGAGTATAAACTTTACCATTCTGCTTGGGAACCGCCTATAATGTGTGTAGCATGGAAGATATTGAGATCTCTCGGTTGTTATGTTGATAATGAAAGTATACTGCTCAAAATATTATTCACCTCTATTTCAAAACCGAGCTCTGGCACCTCTACAAATCACTGCTTCCCTCTGCGAAGGGCCTATCTATTTACTTTTATGTTGAGTCATCATCCTCTTATTAAAAAGCACCAGTTGGAGAGCACCGCTGTCATTTGCATGTATTATTGTTAGTTTACATTGAGTATGACTTGACTGGATCTCTTTTACCATGAATTACAATGTCTAGTCAGTCCTTGATCCTTAAAGGTGCTCTGCATTTATCTTTTGTGGTCTCAGAAAGGGCTAGCGACATACCATCTTGTTATATTATATTATGATTGTTTTGAGAAAGTGTTGTCAATCGAGATTTATTATTATTGCTCGCTAGTTGATTATGCCATTGATATGAGTAAACACGAGACCTAAATGTTATTGTGAATATGGTTAGTTCATAATCTTTGCTGTGAATTATGGCTTTACATATTTACAACAACAAGAGCAAACAGAGTTTGTAGAAGTTTTTATTTATCACTTTCAGTTTATCAACTAAATTGCTTGAGGACAAGTAAAGGTTTAAGCTTGGGGGAGTTGATACGTCTCCATCGTATCTACTTTTCCAAACACTTTTGCCCTTGTTTTGGACTCTAACTCGCATGATTTGAATGGAACTAACCCGGACTGGCACTGTATTCAGCAGAATTGCCATGGTGTTATTTTTGTGCAGAAATAAATGTTCTCGGAATGACCTGAAAATCAAGGGAGATTATTTTTGGAATATATAAAAAATACTAGCGAAAAAATCCATGTCAGGGGGCCCACACCCTGTCCACGAGGGTGGGAGGCGCGCCTACCCCCCTGGGTGCGCCACTTGCCTCGTGGGCCCCCTGACGCTCCACCGACCTCAACTCCAACTCCATATATTCACTTTCGGGGAGAAAAAATTAGGGAGAAGGATTCATCGCGTTTTACGATACGATGCCGACGCCAAGCCCTAAAATCTCTTGGGAGGGCTGATCTGGAGTCCGTTCTGAGCTCCGGAGAGGGGAATCCGTCGCCATCATCATCATCGACCTTCCTCCATCACCGATCTCATGATGCTCACCGTCGTGCGTGAGTTATTCCATCGTAGGCTTACTGGACGGTGATGGGTTAGATGAGATTTATCATGTAATCGAGTTAGTTTTGTTAGGGTTTGATCCCTAGTATCCACTATGTTCTGAGATTGATGTTGCTATGACTTTGCTATGCTTAATGCTTGTCACTAGGGTCCGAGTTCCATGATTTCATATTTGAACCTATTATGTTTTATATGTGAGTTCTTGATCCTATCTTGCAAGTCTATAGTCACCTATTATGTGTTATGATCCGTTCACCCCGAAGTGACAATAATTGGGATACTTACCGGTGATGACCGTAGTTTGAGGAGTTCATGTATTCACTATGTGTTAAAGCTTTGATCCGGTACTCTATTAAAAGGAGGCCTTAATATCCCTTAGTTTCCAATAGGACCCCGCTGCCACAGGAGGGTAGGACAAAAGATGTCATGCAAGTTCTTTTCCATAAGCACGTATGACTATATTCGGAATACATGCCTACATTACATTTATGAACTGGAGCTAGTTCTGTGTCACCCTATGTTATAACTGTTGCATGATTGATCGTTTCCGACATAATTATCCATCACTGATCCAATGCCTACGAGCTCTTCATATATTGTTCTTCGTTTATTTACTTTTCCGTTGCTATTGTTACAATCACTATAAAACAAAAAATATTACTTTTGTTATCGTTACCACTACTATCATATTACTTTTCTACTAAACACTTTGCTGCAGATATTAAGTTTCCAGGTGTGGTTGAATTGACAACTCAGCTGCTAATACTTGAGAATATTCTTTGGCTCCCCTTGTGTCGAACCAATAAATTTGGGTTGAATACTCTACCCTCGAAAACTATTGCAATCCCCTATACTTGTGGGTTATCACCCTTCACAACACCATGAGACAATCAACGCAATACATATAACGAGAATGATCAGATCGCTTATTCACTATCAAAGTACTAATCATGCAATGGTTCGTCCAAATCCTCAATAACTAAAACAACTACTCAAACATGGGAGGGAGAGAGAGAGTAAGTTACAAGTCGGCACAAAGCTGGTGGAGGAGAGGAGCAAAGTGGCAGTGATGATGGTGGTGGTGGTGCTGACGGTGGGGATGGTGATGGTGTCCGCGCCGGTGATGGACACCTCACCGGCCCGAAGGCGGGTGCGCTTGGTGGAGGCGCCTCCTCTTCTTCCTCTTGGCTTGGCCCTTCTCTTCTCTATGGTGATGGTCCTGGAGTAGCAATGGAGGTGGATGATGGCTGCATGTGATGATGGAGATCAGATGTGTTGACGGCTGGGGACTTAGCAATTGTATCATACTTTTTCTCGCTTCAGCTTTTTCAACTCCACTCAATACATGAGCGTGAGCCATGGACTTGGAACTTTTGATGGCAAGTGTAGGGGTTTATAAGGGAAGAAAATAGTTGAGAAAGTCTCGCATCAACTCGGTGGGTCGTTACGCAATGGAGAGGCTTTATAATCAATAAATACGAGGAGTAGGGATTGCCATGCAACGAATGCACTAGAGCTATATAAGTGTATGAAAGCTCTCTACATGAAATTAAGTGGGTTTGCATCCAACTTGCTTGCTCATGATCAGAATATACAAGCCAAGTTCTATAATGTAAAATTCCCACTATTATATGAAAATGACAAATCATGGAGACTCTCTATATGAAGAACATGGTGCTACTTTGAAGCACAAGTGTGGAAAAGATAGTAGTGTGCACCCTCTCTCTTTTTCTCTCATTTTTGTTTTGTTTTTTCTTTCTTTCTTTTTTCCTCTTTTTTTGAACAGTCTCATGGACCTCATCCCCACTTTTTCGAGGACTCATTAGTCTCCACCATTATTTTCTTCACCGGTAGGGGCAACACTCTAATAATGATGATCATCACACTTTACTTTACTTGTAACTCGATAAACCAAAAGAATATGACTCTATATGGATGCCTTTGGCAGTGTACCAGGATGTGCAATGATCTAGCATAACATGTATAACAATGATGAACGGTGGCTTTGCCACAAAATATCATGTCATATCTATATGATCATGCAAAGCAAGATGACAATGAATGCTCAAGTCATGTAAATGGTAATGGTGGAAGTTGCATGGAAATATATCTTAGAATGGCCATGGAAATGCCATAATAGGTAGGCATGGTGGTTGTTTCGAGGGAGGATATATAAGGCTTATGTGTGAAAGAGCGAGTCATTTCATGGGATTTGAATGCACTGGCGAAGTTTGCGTCAAGTCTCTAGGTGAGAATGAGAAATGCACGGTATCGAAGAGGCTAGCAAATTATGGATAGGTGGAAGTGCTTATAGTCCACAAACTCACATTAGTCATAAAGAACTCAAGTACTTATTGTGAAAGTCTAGAAGCCCTCGAACCAAAATACTACTCGCGTGCCCCTAGGAGGGAGGTTGGGAGGAGTTAACCATCGTGCCCTTCGATCCAAACAACACAAATGATATCAACCAAGGATAAATTACGCTCAGACTTCCTGGCCATGCCATGTCCGACAATTTAATGAGTTAGAACTTCACAAACCTTAACATCGATATTTTTAGTAACCAATGATTATCAACTAGTAAACCTTCATATTATAACCACATTATCGTTAATAAACACATCATATTCAGTGATCCACAAGTTTAACGCGGGTTTTTATATCTAAGCATGTGAATAACCAATTCCTATTAACTCTCCAAATAGATATAAGTTAAGTATGAGAGTTTAATTCTCTCTACAAAAGACTCGGCCAAGTCCTAACAAATATAAGTGAAGCAAAAGAGCATTCTAAAAATAATGGTGTTCCAAACATAGAGAAACGAGCATCAAACTTCAAAAGATATGCATGAAGCACACGAAGCATTCTATAAAGCCATACTCAAAAGATATAAGTGAAGTGCAAAGAGCATTCTTTAAATCAACCAAGGACTATCTCATACCGGCATGGTGCACCACTAAAATAAAAATAAAAGCACACGACGCTCCAAGAATTTACGCATATCATGTTGACAAGACAAAAACCGAGAAATACTAATAATTGTCGAGGAAGAAAGATGGGTTTCCTTCCAAGGCATCCCCAATCTTAGATGCTTGAGTCTCCTTCAATATTACTAGGGGTGACTTGGTCATCCCCAATCTTGAACTCTTGCCTCTCCTTATTCTTTTCATATCCATGTATCCTCGGTCTTCGAACACTTAATCCACACAAAACTTGGCCGAACTTTTATTAGAGAGGTCAGTACATATAACATCAAATCCCATCATGTCTTGCTATAACAATGTTGTATAATTATAATCCAGCATTACCTATTGTATGACAACACAATTCTAATGCTCCCACATCAATGGGGCTTGGCAAAATCGCAAACATAAGTAGATAAAAAACTATAACTGCAATATGTGAAAACATGACAGTCTATAAAGATGCAGATGAAACATATACTTCTATAACTCCAAATATTCTAAACAATTAGTACCTAATAAAAAATTGCATAGCAATACTATGTAAAAATTTCAGAATTTTGAACATTCCAGTAAAATATCAAAATTCAAACACTACATCAAAAGTTTCTATTTCTGCACAACACATACCAAAAAAGCAATTTAAACACCCTAAAGGTAAATCTTGGCACATTATTTTTATAATACAATGGATTTGTACAAGAGAATAATTATTTTTTGTTGAAAAGTTTATGTGATTAAGGTTCACAAAGTTTCCATGGGCATGAACAAAGTTTAAGGCTAGCCGCCACTTCCACATTGCATCTGTCTCACTTTCACTTTTCTTTTTGAAATTTTTTTGGGTTCCCCTCTATATTTTTTGTTTTTGAAAAAAATTATAAGTACACAACAAAAGAAAATGACTCCCTAAAACTTTCTGGTTGTCTCCCTAAAACTACTAAATAAATGTCATACGCATAAGTCTCCAACTCTTTAGTAGGCATTTCAAAGACTACTATGCTCTCGCAACATTTTTAGGGGTCATCCGCCCGCTAGTTAAACCAAATCCTTAGTGAATTTCACCTACATATACTCGCAACTACATTAGCTCCTTAACTATTTTGTCTTTAATCACCCAAAAACCGACAAGATGCACTTACACAATGGTTTATAACAAGCATCAAGTTTCCCTGGGTGAGAGCCAATGTATTAATCCATGGAAACACCCGTCTTCTGCACCAATGGTAAATTCCGCAACAAAAATAAAACTTCACTTGTGTCCTCAACAATTCTAGTGTATATGTCGATCTCTTAGGAGCCAACAACCCTCTATTTTTAGTAGCAAGTAATTAACTACAATATGGATGGAAGTATTTTGTCTTTTCAAAATAAATAATAACTAAAAATAAAAATGGTGTAAACGATATTGGAAGATGTTTCTTATGACCGGGGTTCAGTTTATGAGTAGTAACCCTCCACAAAATAAAAGTGCGGCAAAGGTAACATAGATATGTGAAGTGAAATATTTTGTACTAATAATATACCATGTATGGTTTGACAACTTTACATAGGCGAGAATACAAAATACTTCCAACACACTATGCTTTAAGTGCCTGTTGCACCTAGCAAAGGTAGTATGGTTGACACCCTCATTAGAATCGTTGGGGACACACGTGAAGTTTTATTGTGTTGCAGAGCTGAGTATTAGTGCATGAACCAAGCTTCCATGCATTGATACTTTACTTTCTCAGTGAGGGAAAACTTGCTGCTATCTATAAAGCCTTGCACATGGAGCTCAATAGCTTTCTACCTCGTGTAATTCTTTTGGAGCAAGTAGAAGCCCACCGAACATCAAAGGGTATCAAAATGACAAAGAAGGTAGGGGCAACACTACATATGGAGAAAGTTAAGGCTGAATGTAGGGATAGAGCGGCACAAGAGAGTGAGCTTGGTTAGTGGCAAGAAGGTAGAGGAGAGGTAGCATAAAGAGTGGGAGACAACAATTAGAAGGAGAGATGTGTTGCACAAATTTTGAGTTATTTGCAAACTACAATTCATATACACACGTTGTAAATAGAAAATTAGGTACACAATTTTCAAATTATTCCTCTTAGGATGCGACGAAATGCCTCGATGAGCAAATGTTCCCAGCTGAACCATAGATTATTTAAATATACATATAAATGCCAAAACGATAAAATCATCAGATATAAAATGTTTGAATCATGTACTCTTTTTTGCGTGTGAATCTATTACATTCTTGTAATGTTTCACAAAAGAATATCTCGATCCAAACTAAGCTGGTGCTCTAAAGAGGCAACCTCTTTCTACAAATGGCAGAAAAATGTACTTCTTTTGCAGGGAGAAAAGTGAACTTGGTCATATGAAAAAATCCAAACATATAAAGAATCAAACAACTACATGTTTTTCCGATGGATTTTGTTTGACATATGCAAATATACTCCCCTTTTATCTTAGTACTAGTTAAATGCGTGTGCATTGTAATGGGGGGCTATATACTCTAGTGGTTCAACGACAATCATGTTAAGATATACATTTATATTCCTCATGCACATCGCATAATATTATTATCGTCGTGTTCTTGTCCTCCCGTGTCCATCTTCCCTGCCTTTTGTCATGGTTGTTCCTCTGTAGGATCGAAAGTATGTCTAGAGGGGGGTGATTAGACTACTTGACCATGTAAATCTATCATTTTTCCAATTTTAGTTGGGGGCAGATTTTAGCAATTCTACCAAGTCTAGTATTGCCCTACACATGCAATTTTAAGAGTATAGCGGCGAAAAGTAAAATATTGCACATGTAAGTAAAGGAGGGGCTTGGAGGTTTCAAACGCAATGAAGACATGATGATTTTTGGTGTGGTTCCGAGAGGTGGTGCTATTGTACGTCCACGTTGATGGAGACTTCAATCCACAAAGGGTAACGATTGCGTGAGTCCACGGAGGGCTCCACCCATGAAGGGTCCTTGAAGAAGCAACCTTGTTTACTCCACCATGGCTTACGTCCACAAAGAACTAGCCTCACTCGGGTAGATCTTCACGAAACAGACGATCTCCTTGCCCTTACAAACTCCTTGGTTCAACTCCACATGATCTTGGAGGCTCCCAAGTGACACCTAACCAATATAGGATGTTGGGTAACGTAGTAATTTCAAAAAAATTCCTACGCACACGCAAGATCATGGTGATGCATAGCAAAGAGAGGGGAGAGTGTTGTCCACGTACCCTCGTGGACCGAAAGCAGAAGCGTTAGCACAACGCGGTTGATGTAGTCGTATGTTTTCATGATCTGACCCATCAAGTACCGAACGTACGGCACCTCCGAGTTCAGCACACGTTCAGCCCGATGACGTCCCTCGAACTCCGATCCAGCCAAGTGTTGAGGGAGAGTTTCGTCAGCACGACGCTGTGGTGACGATGTTGATGTTCTACCAATACAGGGTGAGGGAGTCCTGGATTAGGGGGTGTTCGGATAGCCGAATTATACCTTCAGCCGGACTCCTGGACTATGAAGATACAAGATTGAAGATTTCGTCCCGTGTCCGGAAGGGATTTTCCTTGGCGTGGAAGGCAAGCTTGGCGATACGGATCTTCAGATCTCCTACCATTGTAACCAACTCTATGTAACCCTAACCCTATCCGGTGTCTATATAAACCGGAGGGTTCTAGTCCGTAGGACAACATACACATCGACAATCATACCATAGGCTAGCTTTTAGGGTTTAGCCTCTCTGATCTCGTGGTAGATCAACTCTTGTACTACCCATATCATCAATATTAATCAAGCAGGACGTAGGGTCTTACCTCCATCAAGAGGGCCTGAACCTGGGTAAAACTTTGTGTCCCTCGCCTCCTGTTACCATCCGGCCTAGACGCACAGTTCGGGACCCCCTACCCGAGATCCGCCGGTTTTGACACCGACATTGGTGCTTTCATTGAGAGTTCCTATGTGCCGTCGCTGTCACGCCCGATGGCTCCTACGATCATCAAGGGCGATGCAGTCTAGGGTGAGACCTTCCTCCCTGGACAGATCTTCGTCTTTGGTGGCTTCGCGCTGCGGGCCGATTCACTTGGCCATCTCGAGCAGATCGAAAGCTACGCCCCTGGCCGTCAGGTCAGATTCGGAAGTTTAAACTACACGGCCGACATCCGCGGGGACTTGATCTTCGACGGACTTGAACTACTGCCGAGCGCGCCGCACTGTCACGACGAGCATGATCTAGCTCTGCCGCCGAACAGAGCCCTAGAGGCCGCACCCGCAACCGCGACGATCGAGGATGGGCGGTTGGACGCCACCTCGGGGGCTGCGATCCCAACGGTGGTTGAGCCGAACACCAGCCCCGTACTCTGCAAGACTCGTGACTCCATGGAGCCGGATTCTTCTCCGGACTCCGAACCCTCCGCGCCCCTGCCGAGCAAATCCGATTGGGCGCCGATCATGGAGTTCACGGCCGATGACGTCTTTCAGCACTCGCCTTTCGGCGATATCCTGAAATCACTGAAGTCTCTCTCTTTGTCAGGAGAGCCCTGGCCGGACTACGGTCAGCAAGGTTGGGGTACGGACGATGAAGAAATTCAAAACCCACCCACCACCCACATGGTATCCACTGTCGACAACTTAACCGACATGCTCAACTTCGACCCCGAAGACATCGACGGTATGGACACCGATGAAGGAGGTGATGAAGAACCAGCGCCCACTAGGCCCGGGAAAGCCACCTCGTCATATGACATATACATGGTGGACACCCCAAAAGAGGGAGAGGGCGATGGAATAGCGGAGGATGACCCCTCCAAGAAACAGCAAAAGCGTTGGCGTCAGCGGTGCCGCTCAAAATCCCGCCAGCACAAAAACGGCGATTCCAGCATGGGAGATAATAATACCCCGGAAAGCGTCGAAGAACATCCCCCGAGCAAGATTTAGCACAGGAGGATGGAGAAACCAGCCCTCATGAGGGAGCGGCCGACAGAGAGGTCGAGGACAATAATTGTATGCCTCCCTCCGAAGACGAGGAAAGCCTCGACGATGGCGAGTTTGCCACGCCAGAGGATCATGTCGAACAAGAGCGTTTTCAACGCAGGCTTATGGCCACGGCAAGAAGCCTCAAGAAAAAACAGCAACAGCTTAAAGCTGATCAAGATCGGCTAGTCGATAGATGGACTGAAGTCCTTGCGGCCGAAGAGCATAAATCCGAACGCCCCTCCAAGTGCTACCCGAAGCGCAGGTTGCTACCCCGATTAGAAGAGCAAGCACTCGACGCGGCCGACAGGCCACCTCGTGGCCGCGACAGAGAGGCCTCATGGCCCTCCACCCAAGCCGCACCCCGTACCAAGGCACGGGAATATGCGCGGGACTTACGAGACATGTTGGAGGACAAGACAAGGCAAACAAGATCGATCTAAGGATCGCGTAGGCACCCCACGGCTCGAGACAACAACCGTCACGCCAGCCACAAATTCGGCAAGGCCGAACACAATAGACAAAGCTCATCGGAGCTACGTCATGATATCGCCCAATACAGAGGCGCCGCACACCCATTGTACTTCATAGACGAAATAATGGATCATCAAATCCCCGAGGGTTTCAAACCCGTAAACATCGAATCATATGATGGCTCAATAGATCCCGCGGTATGGATCGAGGATTATCTCCTTCATATCCACATGGCTCGCGGCGATGATTTCCACGCCATCAAATACCTCCCACTCAAGCTTAAAGGACCAGCCCGGCAGTGGCTTAACAGCCTGCCAACAGTGTCAATCAGCTGTTGGGAGGACCTGGAAGCCGCATTACTCGACAATTTCCAGGGAACTTACGTGCGACCCCCAAACGCTGACGACCTAAGCCACGTGATTCAGCAGCCAGACAAATCGGCCAGGCAATTCTGGACACAGTTCCTAACAAAGAAAAACCAAATACTCGACTGTCCGGACGCAGAGGCCTTAGCAGCCTTCAAAGCATAATATCTGTGATGAGTGGCTTGCCCGGCACCTAGGACAAGAGAAGCCAAAATCTATGGCAGCACTCAGGGCACTCATGACCCGCTTTTGCGCGGGAGAAGACAGCTGGCTTGCTCATAGCAACAATATGACCAAGAACCCTGGTCGTTCGGACACCAGGGACATTAGTGGCAGGTCGCGTCGCAACCAACAGAAGCGCCGCATCAATGGCGACAATGCTAAGGATATGGTAGTTAATGCTGGATTCAGAGGCTCTAAATCCGGTCAGCGGAAAAAATCATTCAAAAGGAATCCCAGGGGCTCGTCCAGCTTGGACCGAATACTTGATCGCTTGTGCCAAATACATGGCACCCCCGAAAAGCCGGCCAATCACACCAACAAGGACTGTTGGGTGTTCAAGTAGGCAGGCAGATTAGGCGCCGACAATGAAGACAAGGGGTTGCATAGCAATGACGATGAGGAGCCCCGGCCGCCGAACAACAATGGACAGAAGGGTTTTCCCCCACAAGTGCGGACGGTGAACATGATATACGCCACCCACGTCCCTAAGAGGGAGCGGAAGCGCGCGTTAAGGGACGTATACGTGGTAGAGCCAGTTGCCCCAAAGTTCAACCCATGGTCCTCCTGCCCGATCACCTTTGATCGAAGAGACCATCCCACTAGCATCCGTCATGGCGGATTCGCCGCATTGGTTCTCGACCCAATGATTGACATATTTCATCTCACTAGAGTCCTTATGGACGGCGGCAGTAGCCTGAACCTGCTTTACCAGAATATAGTGCGGAAAATGGGCATAGATCCCTCGAGGATTAAGCCCACCAAAATGACCTTTAAAGGCGTAATACCAGGTGTAGAGGCCAGTTGTACAGGCTCAGTCACACTTGAAGTGGTCTTCGGATCTCCGGATAATTTCCGAAGCGAGGAGTTAATCTTCGACATAGTCCCGTTCCGCAGTGGCTACCATGCACTACTCGGGCGAACCGCATTCGCCAAGTTCAATGCGGTCCCACACTACGCATACCTTAAGCTCAAGATGCCAGGCCCTCGAAGAGTAATTATGGTCAATGGAAACACCGAACGCTCCCTCCGAATGGAGGAGCACACGGCGGCCCTTGCAGCGGAAGTACAAAGCAGCCTCTCCAGGCAGTTCTCCAGTCCGGCCATTAAACGTCCGGACACAGTCAAGCGCGCCCGGAGTAACCTACAACAAGACCGCCTGGCACATTCCGAGCAGGCGTAGCAATGCGGCCCCAACCCCCGCAAAAAGGCTACGCCAGTTCTTCGCGTACATAACTACGCCCTAGAAATACCATGGGCATAGGGGGAGGGGCACCATCACGGCACGCCCAAAACACGGCTTAAACCGCACCAGGGGCTGCCAACTTTTTTTATACTGTCTCTTACTTCCAGGACTCTACTCTTCGGAAGGCTTGTTCGGCAGTTCAATTGCCACACAAACGATGCAAGGACCGGGGAAGCAGACAAGCCATGCCGCATTACAGAAATCCCAGGTGGTCTCTATCACGAGCAGTATACCTGTTTCGCATACTATCCCGTAGCTTGCCCCTGAAGCAGACATGTTAAATAGTCCAACTTTTCGTTTATCGCATCACTTGTATCGTTCTGCTTTGATCGCAGCTATTTTAATGCACAATGCATAGCTTTTGTCTATTTTTTGCATTACCTTTTTTAAATATATATATATGTTCCTTAATGACATGTTGCACCCGTACACTTTGGTACGGCCAAAATACGCCAGGGGCTTCAGTACCCCTCAACATGGTGCGAGAAGTCCGAACACTTTAACAAGTGCGGCACCCCGAACATATAGCATTATATGCATCGGCTCCGAATCATGTCTTGGGTCAATAGTTGGGTTTGCCCGGCTCCTATGTTTTGGTGCCTTACGTTCCGCTATATCGGCTAAGGTAGCACTAGGAGAACCACTGCGATTGTGCCCCAGTTGATCTGGGCCGAGCACCTCAGTGGAGAAAGCTAAAACTGACTGTCATGATGAAGCGAGAGCTGGTCGCTGTTTGAGAGGTTTTTTCGAGTCCCTAAAGACTTATGCTGCTTCGTGCGAGGAGTCTGCTCTGTCTGGCCAAGGCGTGGATAGCGCCCCGAAATCGGTCTTCCAAATACTAGGGGCTTCGCCGAAATTTAAAATTATAGAATTCTATGGCTAAGTGAGAGTGTTCACGCATTATAGTCCGATTGCCTCGTTCGTTGGGCTGAGCGCCTCCCTCGAAGGACCCAAATATGGGAAAAAGAGCGCCCAGGTTTATCCCCGAACACCCCAGCACTAGCGGCATGGGGGCAGAAGCCGACGACTTGCCATCTCTCAGTACTGATAAACAGCCGCACAAAAGGTAATATTTTAAATTCAAGCAGCATTGCTTAGCGCATATGAACAAGTTTTCAGCGCACAGGATAACACGAGCGGGTTTTACTCAAAAAATACATCCTTGGTACATTCATCCGCAACAAGGCGGGCACCCTTCGGAACATCCTTATAATAATTCTCGGGCTTGCAATGCTCTTTCCACGGCGGTGGCCCGTCCTTCACAAGCTTCTCCGCATCCAGCTTGCCCCAGTGCACCTTAGCACGGGCAAGGGCCCTACGGGCACCTTCAATGCAGACGGAGCGCTTGATGTCTTCAAGCCTCGGACAAGCCTCCACCAGCCGCCGCACCATCCCGAAATAGCTCCCAGGCAGAGCCTCTCCAGGCCACAGCCGAACTAGGAGGCCCTTCACGGCCTGTTCGGCTGCCTTGTGGAGCTCGACCAGTTGCTTCAGCTGATCGCTCAGGGGCACGGGGTGTCTGGCCTCAGCGTACTGAGACCAGAACACCTTCTCTGTCAAGCTGCCCTCCTCGGCTCGATAGAATGCGGCGGCATCAGATAAACTCCGGGGAAGATCTGCGAACGCTCCTGGAGAGCTCCGGATTCGGGTAAGTAACAGGTAACTCACATTTATGTGTTTGCTTTGCATAAAGAATGCCTTACCCGCCGCAATCTTCTTCACCTAATCCAACTCCTGGAGGGTCTTTTGGGACTCGGCCTTGGCAGACTTGGCATTTTCTATAGCTTCCGCGAGCTCGGACGCTCGCATCTTCGAGTCAAGCTCCAAACTCTCATGTTTCTTCATGAGAACCTGGAGCTCTTGCCGCACCTTGCCAACCTCAGCCTCATACCTCTCCGGCTCGGTGCGCTCCATGGCCGCACTCTTCTCGGCCTTGAGTAGCGCTTGCTTAAGGGTCGCCACCTCAGACGTGGCCCCTGCAATAGACATGTCAATCCTATCATTTTTTGCAATTGCACCTTTTTATATACATATTCAAACAGGGTATTTCTTACCTTCCTTCTCCTCGAGCTACTTCTTGGCACGCCCGAGCTCTTGCTCGGACTTCTCGAGACTCTGCTTCAGCACGTCCACTTCCGCAGTCAGTGCAGCGGACGCTAGCAGAGAAGCCTACATACACATATTGACTCCTTTTGTTAGACTCCTGCGAATTCTTTGATCCTCTATTCGGCTTTTCTTCCCGAATGCCCAACAGAGCATCAGGGGCTACTGTCTATGCGGTAACATTATTTGAACATTCTTTACTTACCTCAAAGCCTGTTAAAAGGCTTGTACAAGCTTCAGTCACTCCGCTTTTGGCGGACTGAACCTTCTGGATCACCGCACTCATAATAGTGCGGTGCCCCTCGGCGATGGAGGCACCTTGGAGCGCCTCCAACATATTGTCCGGCACCTCCGGTTGGACGGAGGCCACCGGCACGGTAGGCTTGCTCCTCTTGGAAGGAGGTCGCCCGCCAGACTCTGGAACCCTTGAAGATTCCGGAGCTGTGTCCGGCATTAAGCCGGACTTGGAGCCCTGGGGGGTTTCATCCCCTTTACTCCTGGAGTCCGGGACGTCGCCTTGCGGTGCCTCCAGGACCACCTCCTCCCAGTTGGAACCTGTTGGGACAACACTTTGGTGTCGTCCGCAGGGCGGGGGGATGAAGCCGTCGGAAGCGAGTTCACCTCCGACGGGTCCAGTGAGCCGCTCGACAATGCGTCGAGCCGGTCTTTCGGTGGGCTGCATAAACATATTCGACATAAGGAAAAGCTGTGCGAAAAACGAATACTATGAATAACCCCGGTATCTAGACACTTACGATTTCGCCAGGGGCTTGGCCCTGGGCCGCCACTCCTCTTCGTCGTCAGCAGCGTCGGTGGAGCAGTCCGGAGGAAGGGTTTTCCCCTTCTTGGACCCTCCGGCCTCCTCGGAGAGGGCTTCCTCCCTTTTCTTCTCTCCTCCCACTGCAGGAGGAGAGGTCTCTTCTTCTTCCTCCTCGTCTTCATGAGAGGAAGGCGCTTTGGGAGCATTAGATGACGAATCTGACACCTCCTGGCGCTGGGCACTCTTTCGAGTCCCCGTGGCCCTTTTCGTGGTCTTCTTCTCCGGCACCACATAGGGCGTCGGAACCAGCAGCTTCGCCAAGCGAGCGTTCGCTGGGCCTTCGGGCAGAGGAGCCGGACAGTTGATCTGTCCCTATGTCGCCACCCAATCCTATCAAAGATAAGGGAACTCAGATCCCGCATAGAGTCAAACTATGAAAAACGGATACCCTGTAAAAGGACAAAAATGGCTTACCACATGAGCGTGATGCTGAGTACTGAATCCGCGATCCTCGGCAGCGGATGCGGGAGCCTCGGCGCCCTTGAAAAGCACCCTCCAGGCATCTTTGTACGTCGTGTCAAAGAGCCTGTTTAGAGTTTGATGCTGCGCCGGGTCGAACTCCCACAGGTTGAAGGCCCGTCGTTGGCATGGGAGGATCAGGCGGATGAGCATAACCTGGACTACGTTGACAAGCTTGAGCTTCTTGTCCACCAGGGTTTGGATGCATGTTTGGAGTCCGGTCAGCTCTCCTTTTGTCAGGACCCCGATTCAAAGTCACATCGATCTAGCCGGTAACACCTCATATCAATTTGCGGCCTCACGCACGGTACCCCACGGGTGTCGCCTTACCATGGCCCGGGACCGTTTGCGCCTTTTGGCTCACGTATATGATAGTGTCGCTAGCATCCATATGACAGAGAACCCGGGCCGACATGGCTAGTCATGAACCCAAAGCGGCACAGACCTATGGAGACAGGCATACATGAATCACATCGAGCATGTCGGTCATCAGCGAGTGATTCTGGGCTGTAGCACTGGGCTAACAGGACTCCGGGGAACCCGGGCTGTAGCAGGCTAGGAAGGACTCCGGAAATCACCGCGTGACATTTCCCCGAAGGGACAGACATAGGAACGAAGTGAAACACATGCCGGCCAGTCAAGTGTCCTAAATAGTAGTGCTGGGCTAGCAGGACTTCGGTGAACCGGGCTGTAGCGGACTACTATGGCTCGAGGAGCACTAGACTACATTTCCCCATAAGAAAGACTGCCAAGGATAAACAACTAGATTGTCGGATCCCACTCATACCAAGCATTTCAATCATACGCACAATATGCCCGATATGAGTACATACAACATGGCATCACAACAAAACTCTACAATTCAAGTACTTTATTTAAAGGCTCCAGGGAGCCATACATAGCATGTTCATACAGATAGGGGTCACATGACCCGACACTCAAGTCATACAAACACACAAGCACATGCGGAAGCAGCTAGTCTGAGTACAGACTCTAGAAAGAAAGAAGGCTTCTCGAAGCCTGTCTATCTACATAGGGCCCTCCATGGCCAGGATCACCACCTGGATGGCTAGTCACTCGTCGACGTCAAGGTCTACATAAAACCCATCGGAGGGGGCGGTGTTGTCGTCTGAAAACAGTAATTAAACAAAGGTACTCAGCAAGTCTTACATCAGAACCTACTAAACATGCGTATTCTCAAGAAGGTGGTGGGGTTAATGCAGCAAGCCAGCTTTGACTCTTGGCTAAGCTATCCTACGGAACCTCACCAGTAAAATAGTTTTCGCACATGAGTCCACTACTCACCAACACAATACACCATCGTGGATCCTCCCTCGTCATCTTACGAGAGGGCCATCCTCGATACTCACACTTATCTTGAGTCTTTTAGTAGTATCCATTAACTTGTCTATGAACTGTATAGGCAACCAAGTAGTCCTTTACCGCGGACGTGGCTATTCGAATAGTTTTATACCCTGCAGGGGTGTACTTCGTCATACACGCTTTCACCACTTACCGCCGTTTACACGACATGTACTCGGCAACCTTCAAGTGGAAGCCCAACGAGGGTGTCAGCCACGGCCTACCTAAACACTTAAGCCTCTAGTCCAGGTTTATCGCCTATCCAGGTTCCATCCGCAGGGAGTCCGGCCGAGGTTTCCACATACGGCCCCGAACGATGTGAACAGGGTTCTCGAGACACCAAACGGGTGACTCGGTACACCGTGCCACGGTGTATCTACCGTAACATAGCCCACCCCGAGGGTCAGCGCTACGCACGGCCGCCAACACATAACCTACAAGCACCAGAAACTATTTGCAACTCCTGGACAGAGTACTAGGGTGGTTAAGAAGCCGAGAGGGTCAATTAAGGATCCCAATGCATGGTAGTAGCTGAATCTTAAATCACACATACAGATCTCAGTTCTTCGGGACAGCCTCAATGAAACAACCCACCATGTACTCCTACATGGCCTCTCATCGATGCCTTTACCAAAACATGTTCCACGCATCCCTCACATTACCGACATAAGCATTTCACTCTAGCCCATCACCCAGATGAACCAGACCTGACACAACTCTAAGCATAGCAGGCATAGCAAGGTAGGAATCACATACATGGCTCAATCAACTCCTACACATGCTAGTGGGTTTCATCTAGTTACTGTGGCAATGACAGGTCATGCAGAGGATAAGGGTTCAACTACCATAGCACACAGCAGTTTGAATCGCGTTGTCTTAATGCAGTACACAAGAGCAGAAGCAAGAACATGGGTTTGTATTGGAATGATTAATGGTTGCTTGCCTGATGGAGTGGTAGCGGGATACTTCCCTTCAGTTGGATACTCGTGAATATCCTCGGAGGCAGAACCTACCACGGAGAACACATCGGAAGACAATCAACACATGACGATATGCAACAATATGATGCATGCTATGACATGGCAATATGATTGTGTCTTGGCCTAATGCAAGTTATATTAGAAAGGAATGAACTCATTTGAATCAAAGATTCAAATATTAGCTCATTAAACATGGCCTTAATAGTGCATTTCCTTATTCTTCTTAAACAGCAAGGTGAACTTGTTTTGTCATGCATGAAACCATTACAGATGGATAGATTGAATTTTTCTGATAATTTTTCATATATAAATTATTTCATTTGGAGTTACGGTTGAATTTCTATGATTTTTAGAAGTTTTAAACATTTTCTGGAATTTCCTGTATAAAAAATAAATCCAGAAAATGCATTACTGCGTCAGCATTGCGTCATGCTGACCTCAGCAGGTCAAAGGCGCCAGCCCAGGTCAAACCTGACTGGTGGGCCCCAGCTGTCAGCCTCTCAGTGCACTAACTACGTTTAGTTAGCCTAATTACTGGGCAGGGCCCACTAGTCAGTGACTATACTAATTAAACTAACTAATTTTTAGTTAGAAACTAATCTGGTTAATTAGCAGAGGGGGGCCCACTTGTCATTGACTCAGGGGAGTCAGCTGGGCCCACCCAGTCCATGTCAGTGGTCAAATCCGCCGGTCAACAGGGCTAATCCCGCCGGCGTTGAGTCGCCGGCGAGGCCGAGACAGTGGAGGGCTTCGGAAAACGCCCTCAGGCGACCAAATCGACGGCGGAGACTATCTACGGATAGCTGGGAACGAGCCGCAGCGTTTGGTGGTGGTAGTTGGGCTCGGGGTGGCCGGAAACGTCGCGGCTACAGGGGCCAAAAGAGCACGGGTGCTAGGGGGAAAGGAAGAGGAGCTCACAGCGGAGTCGGAGAGGGGGTCAGCGAGCTCGGGGAGGTCCTAGCGGCGGCGAATCGACCGGAGATGGCTCGGGTGCCCAAGGTTGAAGACGAGGGCGAAGGTGGCGTTGCAGGGCCTCCGGCGAAGCGTGGCTCGGTGGGGAGGACGAGGGAGTCGTGGCGGAGCTAATGGGCTCGTCGGAGGGGCGAGGGAGTGGCTGTAGTGGCAACTACGGCGATCGGCGGCGAGGGACATGCTCGGCCGTCGCGGGGGGAGAGTGAGAGAGACGAGGGGGAGAGTGCGAGAGGATGAGAGGGAGACGTGGGGGTCGCGTGGCGTCCTCTGGGCGTCTCCCGGCATCGGCAGAAGCAGGAGGTGGCCGGCGCGTGGCCGGCGCGCGGCGAGCACGCGCCCCTGCCTCCTGGTGCGAGGTAGGGGGTGACTAGCCGAGCCAGTAGGCTGGGCCGAGCCAGGTAAGGCCCAGGTGGGCTTCTTTCTCCTCTTCTTTTTTTGATTTAGTTTCTGTTTTCTATTAAACTGCAACTGTTTAGCTTTATTTACAATACTAAAACATTTCCAAAAATCCTGAAAATAAATGTGGCCTCTGTTTAGATTATTTCCAACAGGAAACATTTATTCCTAGAATTATTTGAGCATTTAGATTATTTTATAGTATTTAAATGCCCAAATTTAAATACTTATGATTTAATTCAATGACCTTCTGTTGACCTAGAAAATTGTGCACCAATTTTGCCAGAGGTTCTAACCTAAGACAAAGAGGGTGAACTTTTTAGAAGGCATTTCAGGTTCATTGAAAATATTTTTAGTAAACCCTAGTTGTTTCCAGGGGGGTGTTGGGGGTTCTGTCTTCCCCAATTCAAATTTAAGAAGAATTTAAACATGATGCACATTCTAATGCTTGGACTAGCTAGGGTGTGGCAACTCACCCCCACTCAAAAGAATCTCGTCCCGAGATTTAGGATCCTCTGGAAAGAAGGTGGGGTACTCAAGTCGAAGACGATCCTCCCTTTCCCAAGTGGCTTCTTCCTCGGAATGGTGTGACCATTGAACCTTGAGAAACTTGATATTACAACGTCGAGTGGTACGCTCGGCTTGACCAAGGATATGAACGGGTTATTCCAGATAAGAGAGGTTATCTTGTAGATCAAGCGTTTCGTGGTCCACTCCACGGATAGGATCCGCGAAGCAAGGTCTGAGTTGTGAAATGTGGAAGACATCATGAACTCTGGAAAGATGCGAAGGTAGTTCCAATTGGTAGGAAACTTCTCCTCGTTTGGCAAGAATGCGAAAGGGTCCAATGTAACGAGGAGCCAATTTGCCTTTGATACCGAAACGATGGGTTCCCTTTAACGGAGTAACCCGAAGGTAAGCCTTCTCGTCGACTTCATAAGTCATAGGCTTATGTTTACGATCATATTGACTCTTTTGACGAGATTGGGCGGTTTTCAATTTCTCATGAATAATGTGAACCTGCTCTTCTGCTTCCCAAATCATATCCGGGCCAAAGAGTTGTCTTTCCCCGGTTTCTGACCAGTTAAGAGGCGTTCGACATTTTCGTCCATAGAGAACTTTGAAAGGAGCCTTGCCTAAGCTGGCTTGATAACTATTGTTATAAGCAAACTCCGCGAATGGAAGGCATTTCTCCCGACTCATTCCGAACAAGATGACAGAAGCTCGGAGCATATCTTCCAGAATTTGATTGACTCATTCTACTTGACCACTTGAGTGGGGATGGAAGGCGGTGCTAAAGGAGAGACGAGTTCCCATAGCATTTTGGAAACTTTCCCAAAATCGAGAGGTGAAGAGACTCCCACGGTCTGAATTAATTTCCAATGGAACACCATGAAGAGACACTATTCGGGAGATGTATAAATCGGCTAGCTGGCTAGCGGTGATACTCTCACGAACAGGTAGAAAGTGGGCTACTTTGGAAAGTCGGTCGATCACGACGAAGATGGCATTATTGCCTCTCTTGGTCCTGGGAAACCCAGTGATGAAATCCATACTGATTTTATCCCATTTCCATTCAGGAATAGCCAAAGGTTGAAGAGTGCCAGCAGGCCGTTGATGCTCTGCTTTAACACGACGACATACGTCGCAATTAGCAATGTATTGAGTGATTTCTCTCTTCATCCTAGTCCACCAAAACCTCTGGCGTAGGTCTTGATACATTTTAGTACTACCGGGATGAATGGTGAGAGGGGATTCATGAGCTTCCTTAAGGATCAACTGACGCAGATGTTGTTTCTTGGGAACCACCAAACGGTTCTCGAAGAAAACAGCACCTTGCTCATCCATGGAGAAACATTTAGCAACTCCGCTAGCGATGTTTTCCTTAATCCGGGATATGCCCTTATCATACCGCTGGGCGGTTATGATTTGATCCATAAGGGTAGGTTTCGCCACCAGGGTGGATAGGAATCCTTGAGGAACAATGTGAAGATTTAGCTTACGAAATTCCTCATGGAGAAGTGGTTGACTTTGTTGTAACATCAGGTTGTTACAATAGGACTTACGGCTTAGCGCATCAGCCATGACATTGGCTTTGCCCGGGGTGTAAGTTATTCCTAAGTCGTAGTCCGAGATCAACTCGACCCAACGTCTTTGCCTGAGATTCAAATCTGGTTGAGTGAAGATATATTTCAAACTTTGGTGGTCGGTGAAGATCTCGCAACGATTACCGAGAAGGTAATGTCGCCAAGTTTTAAGTGCATGGACTACAGCTGCAAGCTCTAGATCATGTGTAGGATAATTTTCCTCATGTGGGTGTAATTGCCATGAAGCATAGGCAATTACCTGACGATCTTGCATGAGCATGCAACCTAGTCCTTGTCGCGAGGCGTCGCCATAGATAATAAAGTCCTTGGAGAAGTCTGGTGGTACCAGTACGGGGCAGATGTCAGGCGTCTTTTCAGTTCTGAAAACTGAACTCGCACTGTGGAGTCCACTCGAACTTTTTATCTTTCTTGAGGAGTTCAGTTAGAGGTTTAGCAACCTTGGAGAAATTTTCAACGAAGCGGCGGCAATAGCTCGCTAAGCCAAGGAAGCTCTGAACTTGCTTGATCGTCTCAGGTGGAGTCCAATCAAGGACGGCTTGAACTCGCTCGGGATTGACAGCAATACCCTTACCAGAGATTACATGGCCTAGATAGGTCACTTCTGGCAACCAAAATTCACACTTGGAGAATTTGGCATAAAGGCAATGCTCTCGAAGTTTCATCAATACCAGCCTTAGATGTTCGGCATGTTCCTCTTCATTCTTGGAGTAGATGAGTATGTCATCGAGGTATACTACGATGAATTTATCCAAGTACTCCATGAAGACTGAGTTCATTAACTGAGAGAAGGTAGCCGGGGCATTGGTTAAACCGAAGGACATGACGGTGTACTCGTATTGGCCATAACGAGTAACAAAGGCCGTTTTGGGTATGTCCCCGTTTCTGATTTTGATTTGATGGTAACCCAACCTCAAATCCATCTTGGAGAAGACTGAGGATCCAGCGAGCTGATCATACAGATCGTTGATCCTGGGAAGCGGGTATTTGTTCTTGATGGTGACCAAATTGACAGGTCGGTAATCCACAACCATTCGATCCGTTCCGTCCTTCTTCTTAATGAAGAGGACAGGGCAAGCCCAAGGAGAGGAACTAGGACGGATGAAACCCTTTTTCAAGGACTCATCGAGTTGATTCTTAAGCTCGGCTAGTTCTAAGGGTGCCATCTTGTAGGGTCTTCTAGAAATTGGAACGGTTCCTGGAACAAGGTCTATCACAAACTCAACATCCCTGTCAGGTGGAACACCTGGCAGTTCTTCTGGAAAGACATCCGGAAAGTCTCGGACTACCGGAACATCCTCAAGGTCTGGAAGGGGGTTGGCGTTTAGGGAGTAAAGTTGGCGCTTGGCCACTCGAGTTAAGACATTAACTGTCTTGCCCGAGGGGTGAGTAAGTTGAACGGTCCTAGTGGCACAATCGATCTTAGCATAATGAGCTGACATCCAGTCCATACCCAAGATGATATTTATGTCGGAGGACTTGAGAGCTATTAAGGATGCAAGGAAGACAAGTCTATCGACAAGAATTTCGTTCCCATGGCTTACTCTAGAAGTTTGCCATTTGGAACCCGGAGTTTGAATTACCATGGAAGTGGGCATGTCGCAGAATGTCGTGTTATGCAATCGAGCATAGTTCTCGGATATGAATGAATGAGATGCTCCAGTATCGAAAAGAACAGATGCCGGATGGCAGTTAACAAGGAGCGTACCAAGGACGACGTTAGGATCCTCATGAGCCTCCTCGGCTGAAACATAGTTGACATGGCCACGTGCAGTGGTGGCCGGCTTGGCGTAGAAAGTCTTCCCCGCTGGCTTACCACGGCCAATGGACTTTCCAGTTTGATTGGGGTTGTTGTTCTGGGGACACTCTCGGCTATAGTGACCCGGCTCTCCACACTTGAAGCATGTCACCACATTGGGGCGTGGAGCAGCATTAGCAGCGGGGCCACCATAGGGCTTGGGCGGTGCAAATTGTTGGTTGGGACGAGGCGCCTCAAAGGATGGCCTCGGGATGAACCTGGGTGGCAGTGCCGTGCTTGGAATCCACACCCGGCGCTTCTGAGTTCCAGAGCCGGATGAAGAGCCAAAATCACGGGAGTGCTTGCGTGAAGCGTCATAATCAGTCTGGCCCGTCTCAGCACTGATGGCTTTATTGACCAACTTCTGAAAAGATGTGCACTCGTGCAGACGGAGATCGCGGCGAAGCTCAGGGCTAAGTCCCTTGCGGAACCTTGCTTGCTTCTTAGCGTCAGTAGATACCTCTTCGGGAGCATAGCGTGCCAGATTTCCAAATTCACGACTGTAAGCATCCACAGTCAGTCTTCCTTGGGTGAAGTTGCAGAACTCCTCCCTCTTGCGATCCATGAGACCTTCTGGAATGTGATGCTCATGGAAAGCCTCACTGAATTCAGCCCAAGTAGTGATTTGGCCGACCGGGCGCATAGCTTCGAAGTTTTCCCACCAAAGGCTAGCAGGGCCTTCGAGGTGATAGGCAGCATAAGTAACCTTGTCGGCTTCGGCTACGTTGGCAGAACGTAGCTTGTGGGTGATGCTGCGAAGCCAGTCATCCGCGTCGAGGGGCTCGACGGAATGGTTGAACTTTGGTGGGTACAGCTTGATAAAGTCATTGATTGACACCAAGTCATTTCGCGGGTGGCGTGCAGTGTTCTGCTCAATCCGCTCCAGCAGGCGGTTAGTCTCACGCTTGTTTCTTTCCGCCTCTAGCATCACTTCGGCCAGAGAAGGCGGGTGAGGCAGATTTTCACCCCTAGCTGCACTGGCTTCCCCCTGCTCCGGGGCAGCAGGGTTGCTGCGGGTGTTGACCATCCTAGGAGAAAACAAGACAACGGTTTAGACAAGGATGGCTCAAACTTAGCAAGGAAGTGCAGAATGTAATGGATAACACAGAATGCCGAGATGTTCATCCGTATGTCATGGTAATATAAAACTGCCATATATATACCAACGGTCATACACATCATACATAGTTCAGTACAAGCCCAGGCTACAGTACAACTATGATGAAAGACATTACATATCATCCGAGGCATTCCAAGCTCCTATACATTATTTGTCTACACCTCCGGAATTGACTACACACTAAGTCGTATTCCACAAATCACGCAGGATAGTGGAGATACAACTACTACAGTACTAGTGGTACTACTACTAACTCAGACAGCTCCGTAGTAGTTCTCATAGAAGTCACCTCCGTAGCCTGGAAGTTGAACATGACCATCCGGGAACAGACAGTCCTGAGGAGCCTGTGGACCAAAGGGGCTAGGATGAGGTCTTGGACCAACGAACGGTGGCCTGCGGGGACCACGGGGTGGGGTGATGCCTCCCACATCGCGCCAATCCACCATGTTTGGCAGAGCTGATCTCACAGGATATAGATCCCTTGTATCCATACATCCAGCTTGCACCGCAGGTGCAAACCGAGTCAATGTGGCCCAATGATCAGCACGGGTATTGAAAAGCTCCAGCCTCAAGGCCCGATTCTCTCGGTCCTTATCTTCGAGCAACTCGGCAGTGGTACGAGTTAATGAGTCCTCCTGAGTGGAGTCAGCATAGATAGCCTGAAGATACCCTTGCGCTCCCGGAAGTGAAGCTGGCATGTAACAGAAGTCGGTGTTCCGTAGCAGGCCAGTCCGGACTCGCAAAATGGTCATCATGGAATAGGCAGCATCCTGCACAGCCATCTCAACAGTAACCCCGAGTCCATAGGAACAGTGAAGGGGCTCGGTAGACCCAGGATAAGAAGGAAATATCCTGACAGTGCAGAGATATTGGCTTTGATTAAAATCGCGGAACTGCTCTTCGACGGTGTATTCGGGGTACCAACGGTAGCCCATCTCGATCATGACCCGGACTAACATAGCAGTATGACCGGGCACGTCGAGGCACCTGGTCAGGCGAACCACTTGGTTTTGAGCATGGTTGGCCATCTGAAAGCACAACCACAATGCAAAGACATCAGAATTCCTAGGGAAAATCGGACAACATAACAGCTGTAAATGCTCAGAAAAAGATTTGAGACATCCACAACAGTTCGGAATACCACTCAACAACATCATATCAAGGTTCTGATTCAATTAGCAACATACTAAGAATAGTAGAAACTAAGCTTGGACTTGTAACAACAATCCTATAAGCTACTACGGGTTAGTAACACGTGAACCTGATAGAGGAAGAGAGCCTAGTCCTTAACCCACGTTGAATGAGGAGAGAATGACTCAGATCAGAGGCATAGGTAAAGGAGTAAAAGAACCTTACGTTCCCTCCCACAATCAATTCCCCTACATATAACTAAGCATTTCTAGACTCGACATCGACCAGTTTGGCTCAACGAACCTACAGGCAGTCCGGCTCTGATGCCAACGCTGTCAGGACCCCGATTCCAAGTCACATCGATCTAGCCGGTAACACCTCATATCACTTTGCGGCCTCACGCACGGTACCCCACGGGTGTCGCCTTACCATGGCCCGGGACCGTTTGCGCCTTTTGGCTCACGTATATGATAGTGTCGCTAGCATCCATATGACAGAGAACCCGGGCCGACATGGCTAGTCGTGAACCCAAAGCGGCACAGACCTATGGAGACAGGCATACATGAATCACATCGAGCATGTCGGTCATCAGCGAGTGATTCCGGGCTGTAGCACTGGGCTAACAGGACTCCGGGGAACCCGGGCTGTAGCAGGCTAGGCAGGACTCCGGAAATCACCGCGTGACATTTCCCCGAAGGGACAGACATAGGAACGAAGTGAAACACATGCCGGCCAGTCAAGTGTCCTGAACAGTAGTGCTGGGCTAGCAGGACTCCGGTGAACCGGGCTGTAGCGGACTACTATGGCTCGAGGAGCACTAGACTACATTTCCCCATAAGAAAGACTGCCAAGGATAAACAACTAGATTGTCGGATCCCACTCATACCAAGCATTTCAATCATACACACAATATGCCCGATATGAGTACATACAACATGGCATCACAACAAAACTCTACAATTCAAGTACTTTATTTAAAGGCTCCAGGGAGCCATACATAGCATGTTCATACAGATAGGGGTCACATGACCCGACACTCAAGTCATACAAACACACAAGCACATGCGGAAGCAGCTAGTCTGAGTACAGACTCTAGAAAGAAAGAAGGCTTCTCGAAGCCTGTCTATCTACATAGGGCCCTCCATGGCCAGGATCACCACCTGGGTGGCTAGTCACTCGTCGACGTCAAGGTCTACATAAAACCCATCGGAGGGGGCGGTGTTGTCGTCTGAAAACAGTAATTAAGCAAACATGAGTACAAAGGTACTCAGCAAGTCTTACATCAGAACCTACTAAACATGCTTATTCTCAAGAAGGTGGTGGGGTTAATGCAGCAAGCCAGCTTTGACTCTTGGCTAAGCTATCCTACGGAACTTCACCAGTAAAATAGTTTTCGCACACGAGTCCACTACTCACCAACACAATACACCACCGTGGATCCTCCCTCGTCATCCTACGAGAGGGCCATCCTCGATACTCACACTTATCTTGAGTCTTTTAGTAGTATCCATTAACTTGTCTATGAACTGTATAGGCAACCAAGTAGTCCTTTACCGCGGACGCGGCTATTCGAATAGTTTTATACCCTGCAGGGGTGTACTTCGTCATACACGCTTTCACCACTTACCGCCGTTTACACGACATGTACTCGGCAACCTTCAAGCGGAAGCCCAACGAGGGTGTCGGCCACGGCCTACCTAAACACTTAAGCCTCTAGTCCAGGTTTATCGCCTATCCAGGTTCCATCCGCAGGGAGTCCGGCCGAGGTTTCCACATACGGCCCCGAACGATGTGAACAGGGTTCCCGAGACACCAAACGGGTGACTCGGTACACCGTGCCACGGTGTATCTACCGTAACATAGCCCACCCCGAGGGTCAGCGCTACGCACGGCCGCCAACACATAACCTACAAGCACCAGAAACTATTTGCAACTCCTGGACAGAGTACTAGGGTGGTTAAGAAGCCGAGAGGGTCAATTAAGGATCCCAATGCATGGTAGTAGCTGAATCTTAAATCACACATACAGATCTCAGTTCTTAGGGACGGCCTCAATGAAACAACCCACCATGTACTCCTACATGGCCTCTCATCGATACCTTTACCAAAACATGTTCCACGCATCCCTCACATTACCGACATAAGCATTTCACTCTAGCCCATCACCCAGATGAACCAGACCTGACACAACTCTAAGCATAGCAGGCATAGCAAGGTAGGAATCACATACATGGCTCAATCAACTCCTACACATGCTAGTGGGTTTCATCTAGTTACTGTGGCAATGACAGGTCATGCAGAGGATAAGGGTTCAACTACCGTAGCACACAGCAGTTTGAATTGTGTTGTCTTAATGCAGTACACAAGAGCAGAAGCGAGAACATGGGTTTGTATCGGAATGATCAATGGTTGCTTGCCTGATGGAGTGGTAGCGGGATACTGCCCTTCAGTTGGATACTCGTGAATATCCTCGGAGGCAGAACCTACCACGGAGAACACATCGGAACACAATCAACACATGACAATATGCAACAATATGATGCATGCTATGACATGGCAATATGATTGTGTCTTGGCCTAATGCAAGTTATATTAGAAAGGAATAAACTCATTTGAATCAAAGATTCAAATATAAGCTCATTAAACATGGCCTTAATAGTGCATTTCCTTATTCTGCTTAAACAGCAAGGTGAACTTGTTTTGTCATGCATGAAACCATTATAGATGGATAGATTGAATTTTTCTGATAATTTTTCATATATAAATTATTTCATTTGGAGTTACGGTTGAATTTCTATGATTTTTAGAAGTTTTAAACATTTTCTGGAATTTCCTGTATAAAAAATAAATCCAGAAAATGCATTACTGCGTCAGCATTGCGTCATGCTGACCTCAGCAGGTCAAAGGCGCCAGCCCAGGTCAAAACTGACTGGTGGGCCCCTGCTGTCAGCCTCTCAGTGCACTAACTACGTTTAGTTAGCCTAATTACTGGGCAGGGCCCACTAGTCAGTGACTATACTAATTAAACTAACTAATTTTTAGTTAGAAACTAATCTGGTTAATTAGCAGAGGGGGGGGGGCACTTGTCATTGACTCAGGGGAGTCAGCTGGGCCCACCCAGTCCACGTCAGTGGTCAAATCCGCCGGTCAACAGGGCTAATCCCGCCGGCGTTGAGTCGCCGGCGAGGCCGAGATGACGGAGGGCTTCGGAAAACGCCCTCAGGCGACCAAATCGACGGCGGAGACTAACTACGGATAGCTGGGAATGAGCCGCAGCGTTTGGTGGTGGTAGTTGGGCTCGGGGTGGCCGGAAACGTCGCCGGCGACGAGCTTGGCGGTCGCTGGAGTCGGGTGAGGACGGTTTCGAGGCTACGGTGCACAGGAGGAAGAACTGGTGGTGTCTACGGGTTCCTGGTGCTGCGCTGAGCACGGTGAGGCGCTCGGACGCGTGCTTGCACGGCCGTAGCCACGACGGCGACATGGCCGGCGGCGAGGAGCTCTCGGGTGCGGTGGAAACGGCGGCTACAGGGGCCAAAAGAGCACGGGGGCTAGGGGAAAGGAAGAGGAGCTCACAGCGGAGTCGGATAGGGGGTCAGCGAGCTCGGGGAGATCCTGGCGGCGGCGAATCGACCGGAGATGGCTCGGGTGCCCGAGGTTGAAGACGAGGGCGAAGGCGGCATTGCAGGGCCTCCGGCGAAGCGTGGCTCGGTGGGGAGGACGAGGGAGTCGTGGCGGAGCTAATGGGCTCGTCGGAGGGGCGAGGGAGTGGCTATAGTGGCAACTACGGCGATCGGCAGCGAGGGACGTGCTCGGCCGTCGTGGGTGGAGAGTGAGAGAGACGAGGGGGAGAGTGCGAGAGGATGAGAGGGAGACGTGGGGGTCGCGTGGCGTCCTCTGGGCGTCTCCCGGTGTTGGCAGAAGCAGGAGGTGGCCGGCGCGTGGCCGGCGCGCGGTGAGCACGCGCCCCTGCATCCTGGCGTGAGGTAGGGGGTGACTGGCCGAGCCAGTAGGCTGGGCCGAGCCAGGTAAGGCCCAGGTGGGCTTCTTTCTCCTCTTCTTTTTTTGATTTAGTTTCTGTTTTCTATTAAACTACAACTGTTTAGCTTTATTTAAAATACTAAAACATTTCCAAAAATCCTGAAAATAAATGTGGCCTCTGTTTAGATTATTTCCAACAGGAAACATTTATTCCCAGAATTATTTGAGCATTTAGATTATTTTATAGCATTTAAATGCCCAAATTCAAATACTTATGATTTAATTCAATGACCTTCTGTTGACCTAGAAAATTGTGCACCAATTTTGCCAGAGGTTCTAACCTAAGACAAAGAGGGTGAACTTTTTAGAAGGCATTTCAGGTTCATTGAAAATATTTTTAGTAAAGCCTAGTTGTTTCCAGGGGGTGTTGGGGGTTCTGTCTTCCCCAATTCAAATTTAAGAAGAATTTAAACATGATGCACATTCTAATGCTTGGACTAGCTAGGGTGTGACACCTTTTTTACCGCACGACGGGCCGGTCTCCTTCCAAGAGGTGAGTCGCGTAGGGGGTCCGGACCGAAACTCGGGGGCTGCGACCCATTCGGGGTCGCACGGCTCGGTGATGTAAAACCACCCCGATTGCCACCCCTTCAGGGTCTCCACAAAGGAGCCCTCGAGCCACAGGATGTTGGCCATCTTGCTAACCATGGCACCGCCGCACTCTGCCTGGCTGCCGCGCACCACCTTCGGCTTGACGTTAAAGGTCTTTAGCCATAAGCCGAAATGAGGGCGGATGCGGAGGAAAGCCTCACACACCACGATAAACGCCGAGATGTTGAGGACGAAGTTCGGGGCCAGATCGTGGAAATCCAGGCCGTAGTAGAACATGAGCCCCCGGAAAACGGATGCAGAGGGAAGCCCAGTCCGCAGAGGAAATGAGGGAGGAATACCACCCTCTCATGGGGCCTGGGAGTGGGGATGAGCTGCCCCGTTTCGGGAAGCTAGTGCGCGATGTTGCTAGCCAGATATCCGGCCTTCCTCAGCTTTTTGATGTGTCCCTTCGTGACGGAGGAGACCATCCACTTGCCTCCCGCTCCGGACATGACTGGAGAAGGTAGAGGTGGTAGTGCGGACTTGGGCGCTGGAGCTCGAGTGTGCAAGAATGGATAGGCAAAGGAGGAAGAAGGCGTGGGTGAAAAGGTGGATCCTTATCCCCTTATATGGGTGGGCATGACTACATGCCCCCACCAGCCTGGTAAAACTTGCTTATCTTCAAGCGCCATAATCAAAGGCATAGTTGGGTTACCCACGCCCGTATTGATGAGAATCCCAGAATAAAGGGACACGATCTCTGCTTTGACAAGACGTGCCAAGGAAACCGCCTCGCATAATGCGCTGAGGTGGGATAATGAAACGATTTGGATAAAGGCTTGGCCGTGGCATGTCGCACCACGGAATACGTCAGCAGATTAGATTTGTGTTAATATTATTATTCTCTCTATGGCAATATGTGGAAACTTATTTTGCAGAGAAGGACACTATCTTTGTGTTCAAAATCTTCTATGGAGTGCTTGGAGGAGGAACCAGCCTTGCAATGCCGAAGACAATTTGCGCGCCGGACTCGTCGTTATTGAAGCCTGGTTCAGGGGCTACTGAGGGAGTCCTGGATTAGGGGGTGTTCGGATAGCCGAATTATATCTTCAGCCGGACTCCTGGACTATGAAGATACAAGATTGAAGACTCCGTCCCGTGTCCGGAAGGGATTTTCCTTGGCGTGGAAGGCAAGCTTGGCGATACGGATGTTCAGATCTCCTACCATTGTAACCGACTCTATGTAACCCTAACCCTATCCGGTGTCTATATAAACCGGAGGGTTCTAGTCCGTAGGACAACATACACATCGACAATCATACCATAGGCTAGCTTCTAGGGTTTAGCCTCTCTGATCTCGTGGTAGATCAACTCTTGTACTACCCATATCGTCAATATTAATCAAGCAGGACGTAGGGTTTTACCTCCATCGAGAGGGCCCGAACCTGGGTAAAACTTCGTGTCCCTCGCCTCCTGTTACCATCCGGCCTAGACACACAGTTCGGGACCCCCTACCCGAGATCCGCCGGTTTTGACACCGACACAGGGCTTCACCTAAGCACTGCTACAGTAATATCGAGGTGGACTATGGTGGAGGGGGCACCGCACACGGCTAAAAGATCAACTTGATCAATTGTTGTGTCTATGGGGTGCCCCCCTGCCCCCGTATATAAAGGAGCAAGGGGGGTGCGGCCGGCCAGGGAGGAGGCGCGCCCAGAGAAGTCCTACTCCCACTGGGAGTAGGACTCCCTCCCCTTTCCTAGTTGGAATAGGATTCGGGAGGGGGAAAGAGAAGGGAGAGAAGGAAAGGGGGGCGCCGCCCCCCTCTCCTTGTCCTATTCGGACTAGGGGGAGCGGTGCGCGGCCCAGCCCTGGCCGCCTCTCCTCTTCTCCGTAAAGGCCCACTAAGGCCCATTTACCTCCCGGGGGGTCCGGTAACCTCCCAGTACTCCGGTAAAATCCCGATTTCACCCGGAACACTTCCAATATCCAAACATAGGCTTCCAATATATCAATCTTCATGCCTCGACAATTTCGAGACTCCTCGTCATGTCCGTGATCACATCCGAGACTCCAAACAACATTCGGTACATCAAAACATATAAACTCACAATATAACTGTCATCGTAATGTTAAGCGTGTGTACGCTACGGGTTCGAGAACTATGTAGACATGATCGAGACACGTCTCCGGTCAATAGCCAATAGCAGAACCTGGATGCTCATATTGGCTCCTACATATTCTGTGAAGATCTTTATCGGTCAAACTGCATAACAACATACGTTGTTCCCTTTGTCATCGGTATGTTACTTGACCGAGATTCGATCATCGGTATCTCAATACCTAGTTCAAGCTCATTACCGGCAAGTCTCTTTACTCGTTATGTAATACATCATCCCGCAACTAACTCATTAGTTGCAATGCTTGCAAGGCTTAAGTGATGTGCATTACCGAGAGGGCCCAGAGATACCTCTCCGACAGTCGGAATGACAAATCCTATTCTCGAAATACGCCAACCCAACAAGTACCTTTGGAGACACTTGTAGAGAACCTTTATAATCACCCAATTACGTTGTGACGTTTGGTAGCACACAAAGTGTTCCTCCGGTAAACGGGATTTGCATAATCTCATAGTCATAGGAACATATATAAGTCATGAAGAAAGCAATAGCAACATACTAAACAATCGGGTGCTAAGCTAACGGAATGGGTCATGAGGGAGTCCTGGATTAGGGGGTCTCCGAACAGCTGGATTATATCCTTTACCGGACAGTTGGACTATGAAGATACAAGATTGAAGACTTCATCTCGTGTCCGGATGGGACTCTACTTGGCGTGGAAGGCAAGCTAGGTAATACGGATATGTATATCTCCTCCTTTGTAACCGACCTTGTGTAACCCTAACCTCTCCGGTGTCTATATAAGCCGGAGGGTTTTAGTCCATAGGACGAACAACAATCATATCATAGGCTAGCTTCTAGGGTTTAGCCTCTCTGATCTCGTGGTAGATCTACTCTTGTACTACCCATATCATCAATATTAATCAAGCAGGACGTAGGGTTTTACCTCCATCAAGAGGGCCCGAACCTGGGTAAAACATCATGTCCCCTGCCTCCTGTTACCATCCGGCCTAGACGCACAGTTCGGTACCCCCTACCCGAGATCCGCCGGTTTTGACACCAACATTGGTGCTTTCATTGAGAGTTCCTCTGTATCATCGTCGTTAGGCTTGATGGCTCCTACTATCATCAATGGTGATGCAGTCCGGGGTGAGACTTTTCTCCCCGGACAGATCTGCATATTCGGCGGCTTTGCACTGTGGGCCAATTCGCTTGGCCATCTAGAGCAGATTGAAAGTTACGCCCCTGGCCACCAGGTCAGGTTTGGAAGCTTAAACTATACAACCGATATCCGTGGAGACTTGATCTTCGACGGATTCAAACCTCTGCCTTGTTGTCACACGGTCACGATGAGTACGATTTAGCTCTACCATCGGACAGTGTTCAGGAGATCGCACAGGTAGCCGCTCCGACCCTCAATTCGGAGCCAGTTGCGCCGACCATGGACGGGTGGATGGACCCCGCCACGGAGGCCTTACCCTCAGCAACGATCGAGCCAAACATCGACCTTACCTTGCACGAGAGCCGTGTTGTTAAACTGTCGGATCCTTCTCCGGCCACGAACTTCGAACCGCCTGCACCCGTTCCTATCGAATCCGATTGGGCGCCGATCATGGAGTTTACCTCCGTGGATATTTTTGAGCGCTCGCCCTTTGGCGACATACTGAACTCATTAAGGTCTCTCTCCTTATCAGGAGGATCCTGGCCGAACTATGTCCGGCAGGACTGGGATGCGGACGACGAAGAAATTCGCGGCCCACCCACCACCCACTTAGTAGCCATTGTCGATGACTTAACCGACATGCTCGACTTCGACTCCAAAGACATCGATGGTATGGACGACGATGCGGGAGACAAAGAGGAACCACTGCCCACAGGGCACTGGACAGCCACCTCATCATACGATATATACATGGTGGACACACCCAAAGAAGGCAATGGCGACGAGATAGCAGAGGATGACCCCTCCAAGAAGCAACCCAAGCGCCGACGTCAGCGGCGCCGCTCTAAGTCCCACCAAAGCAAAAGTGGTGATACCGGCACAGGAGATAATAACACTCTGGATAGTGCCGAAGACAACAACAATCCCCTCCAACAAGATTTAGAGCAGGAAGATGAAGGAGCCAGACCTCCTGAGAGAGCGACAGATGGAGAGGCGGAGGATGATAATTACATGCCCCCTCCGAAGACGAGGCAAGCCTCGGCGACGACGAATTCGCCGTGCCAGAGGATCCCGTCGAACAAGAGCACTTCAAACGTCGGCTTATAGCCACGACAAATAGCCTTAAGAAAAAGCAGCAGCAGCTTCAAGCTGATCAGGATCTGCTAGCTGACAGATGGACTGAAGTCGTCGCGGCCGAGGAATACAAACTCGAGTGCCCCTCCAAGAATTACCCAAAGTGCAGGTTGCTACCTCGACTGGAGGAAGTAGCATATGATACGGCTGATAGGCCACCTCATGGCCGCGATAGAGAGGCATTCCAGCCAAAAACTCAGCCTCCACCCCGACGCCATTCAAATAAAAAGGCATGGGGAGATACGCTAGCCCTGCGAGACATATTGGAGGACAAAGCAAAGCATGCAAGATCGATCTACGGATCACGAGGGCGCGCCACTCTGCGAGACGATAAACGTCACGCCGGATACAGCAAAAGCAAATCCGGTCGGGCCGAACATAGCGGGCAAGACCCATTCGAGCTGTGTCGCGATATAGCCCAATACAGAGGCGCTGCACACCCCTTATGCTTCACAGACGAAGTAATGGATCATCAAATCCCAGAAGGTTTCAAACCTGTAAATATTGAATCATACGACGGCACAACAGATCCCGCGGTATGGATCGAGGATTTCCTCCTCCACATCCACATGACCCGCAGTGATGACTTACACGCCATCAAATACCTCCCCTAAAACTCAAAGGACCAGTGCGGCATTGGCTTAACAGCTTGCTAGCAGAGTCCATTAGCTATTGGGAAGATCTGGAAGCCGCATTTCTCGACAACTTTCAGGGCACTTATGTGCGGCCACCAGATGTCGATGACTTGAGCCACATAATTCAGCAGCCAGAAGAATCGGCCAGGCAATTCTGGACTCGGTTCCTAACAAAGAAAAATCAAATTGTCGACTGTCCGGATGCAGAGGCCCTAGCGGCTTTCAGACACAACATCCGCGACGAATGGCTAGCCCGGCACCTTGGTCAGGAGAAGTCGAAATCTATGGCAGCCCTCACGACACTCATGACCCGCTTTCATAGTAATAACATATCGAAGAAGCATGGTACTTCGGATACCAAGGACGGCAATAGCAGGTCACGTCGCAACAAACATAAGCACCGCATTAACAGCGATGATACCGAGGATACGGCAGTCAATGCCAGATTCAAAGGCTCTAAACCCGGTCAGCAGAAAAAGCCATTCAAACCAAGTACGCCGGGCCCGTCCAGCTTGGAACGTATACTCGATCGCTCGTGTCAAATACACGGCACCCAGACAAGCCAAACAGCAAAGCTCGTGCCACGCGTACATAATTACGCATTAAAAATACCATGGGCACAGGTGGGGAGGGGGGCACAACTGCGGCACACCCCAAGACGCGGCTTAAACTGCACTAGGGGCTTCCCGTTTGGTTATTTTTTCTCTTTTTTCAGGACCTTAATCTCTGGAAACACTGTCTGGCAGCACTATTGCCGAACACATGATGCAGCAACCAAGGAGGCAGAAAGCTACATCACACCATGGAATTCCCAGGTGGATTGCAATACCGAGCGAAATATTTGATTTAATATTATTCCTCAGCTTTCCCTTGGAAGGGACATAGTCCCACTCTTTGCTTATCGCACTATCTGTATCATTCTTCCTTAACGCACCTTTTTGAATAAACAATGCATAACATCATGACTATTATTGCATTCTTGTTATATATATATATATATGTGTGTGTTCATTAACGACGCCTTGCAACCGTACACTTTAGTACGAACAATACACCAGGGGCTTACGTACCCCACAATATGGTGTGAAAAGTCCAAACACTTTCACAAGTGTAGCACCCCGAACTTATAGCATTATATGCATCAGCTCCGAATCATGTCTTTGGTCAAATGTTGGGTTTGCCCGACTTCTATGTTTTGGTACCTTACGTTCCGCTCTATCGGCTAAGGTAGCGCTAGGAGAACTACTGCGATTGTGCCCCGGTTCTGCCGGGCTGAGCACCTCAGTAGAGAAAGCTAAAACTGACTGTCATGATAAGGCGAGAGACTGGTCGCTGTTCGGCGAGGTTTTCGAGTCCCTAAAGACTTATGCCGCTTAGGGCGAGGGCCGGCCCTGTCCGACTTAAAGGCGTGTATCGTGTAACACCCTCGATGCGACTATATCTCCCACGTGTCGAGGCACGACTTAGAGGCATAATCGCATTGAAGGCATATGTCGCAAGTTAGGCAATCTTCACCACATCCCATGTAATATAGATAATAAAAGTGGAGATAACATAGTTGGCTTACACTCGCCACGTCAATCAAGTACATAAATAACATTACATCATTCAGACACTCATGGCCCGACTATGCGCCAAAATAAAAGATAACCCAACATGCGACGCGGTCCCGATCACCCCAACTAGGCACCACTACTGATCATCAGGAAAGGAAACATAGTATCGTTGAGAGTCCTCGTCGAACTCCCACTTGAGCTCGAGCACGCCACTTGGAGCGGAATCATCAGGCCCTGCATCTGATGTAATAGTAATCTGTGAGCCACAGGGACTCAGCAATCTCACACCCTCGCGATCAAGACTATTTAAGCTTATAGGTTAGGCAAGGTAAATATGTGGAGCTACAGCAAGCGACTAGCAAATATGGTGGCTATCCTGTTCGCAAAAGAGAGCGAGAAGAGGAGGCAAAGCGCGAGCGAGAAACTAGAGAGCAACCTGCGCAAGCATTACTCCAACACCGTGTCCACTTCCCGGACTCCGCCGAGAAGAGGCCATCACGGTAACACACTCAGTTGATTCATCTTAATTAAGTTAAGGTTCAAGTTATCTACAACCGGACATTAACAAATTCCCATCTGCTCATAACCGCGGGCACGGCTTTCGAAAGTTCAAATCCCTGCATGGGAGTCCCAACTTAGCCCATGACAAGCTCTCACGGTCAGCGAAGGAATAGACCTCCTCCCGAGATGTTCCGATCAGACTTGGTACCTCGGTTCTTCAAGACACTTCGACAGGTTAAAACAAATCCAGCAACACCGCCCGAATGTGCCGACAAATCCCGATAGGAGCTGCACATATCTCTTTCTCAGGGCACACTCAGATTGTCTAAACTTCCGATAGGCCAGCCCAGAGTTGCCCCTGGTAGCCACCGGTGGCTGACGAGTTGGAGCAACACTCAGAGGAGCACTGGCCCGGGGGGGTTTAAAATAAGATGACCCTCGGGCTCCGGAAACCCAAGGGAAAAAAAGGCTAGGTGGAAAATGGTAAAACCAAGGTTGGGCATTGCTGGAAACATAGCCAAGGAACGCAAAAATCCGTGAACATAACACCGATATGACGGAAACTAGGGCGGCAAGAGTGGAACAAAACACTAGGCGAGAGGCCGAGCCTTCCACCCTTTACCAAGTGTATAGATGCATTAAGATAACCAGATAATATAATGATATCCCAACAAGTAAATAAATGTTCCAACAAGGAACGGTCTTCAATCTTCACCTGCAACTAGCAATGCTATAAGAGGGGTTGAGCAAAGCGGTAACATAGCCAATCAATGGTTTGCTAGGAGAAGGTGGGTTAGAGGTTTGACATGGAAATTTGTGAGGCTTGAAAGCAAGTGGTAGGCATTGTAGCATTGGCATAGCAAAAGAGCGAGCAAACTAGCATAGCAAAGATACTAGTGATTTCGAGGGTATGATCATCTTGCCTGCAAAGTTGTCAGAGTTGACTGGATCCTCGAAAGCAAACTCAACGGGCTCCTCGTTAGCAAACTTGTCTCCTGGCTCTACCCAAACAAGACAAACAAGCAAACGGAACACAATCAACCACGTGCAAAGCTCAAACAATATGATGCACAGATGATATGCTATGCGGGATGCGATGCGGGATGCATATGTAAGATTTGACAAGGGATGCATGAACCTGGCCTCAACTTGGGAATCCAAGTGTGCCACTGTAAAGACGAGATGAAATCGATTGAAAACGATATAAAGAACGCCGGAATCGGAGTTACGGTTTGGAAATGGCAAGCGATTCAAATATGACACCGGTCTGCGATTTACAGCAAGTAGCCATCTAAATGCAATGAGATGAATAAGCTACAGCACCCAAACATGGCATAAAAATACATGGAAGGGATGCATTCATGATGCTTAACAAAAGTCTAGCACTGAGCTACGTCCAAAACATCCATTAACAGGTTCAAACAAGCATGGCAAAAATGCATATGGCAAACACATTTCAGACTTAGTGAGATTAACACTTGTCTGGAATCTCAGATCAGGTAGCACTCTTTGGAGCAACAAAACTACATGCTACAGGAACTGAACATGGCAAAGTAAAGCATGGCATGGAGCTACTCAAAAAGCTTAATAAAAGTCCCTTAGTGACCTTGAGCCAAAAGGGATTAGAAAATACAATTGCAAGCATGTGAACATGGGAAAAACATAATCAGTTCTCAGACTTGGTGAAAACTGGAGCATGCTGAAAACAGATATCAAGTAGGCATGTTTGCAAGCTCGATGCACTCACTACGGAGCAAGTCATGATAATCTAAGCATACACCCATCAAGAATACACAAAAAGCAAGCTAGACATGGCAAGAACAACAACATAGCATGCACGGATCAACTACAACATCATCGGCAAAATCGCTAACAAGTAGACAATTTGCCCAGATTCACGAAGTAGAAAAAGTAGAGCTCGATTGACTCAAGCTAGGGTGCTCCATAATTGCAAACAAATACATGGATGGATAGAGCACTACAAGATTAACAAAACATCCTTACTGATCATCCTCAAAAGAGGCACGGATCACTAGGAAACAACATGAACATATGGCCATATGAGATAAACAGCTCAAGGACTTGGTGGAAATGCTAAATCCCTGAAATCAGCATTACCAAGTGCCTCACTTTGCAAGCTTGTGCTAGTCACCACACACATCACAAAAATACCTGGGTTGCACCTCTGGAAAGATGGAAAAACCCTTAACAAAACATATGTAGAGCTCATGGGCATATCATGCACACAATAATCATGGCAAAAATGACAAAAGCCTAAATGAAGTAGCAGATCTGACAATTATCCCAAGTAGCCTTCTTCTAACAGAATTTCGGGCATCAAGATGAACTCAAATGAAAATTCTGCAATGGAATGAAATGATGTACTCTCTAAGATGAACATTTTGATATGCTATATGCCCAAAACAGAGCTACGATGCAAAGTTACGGCATGATGGACATAGGCACTTGAAACTGGAAAAATCGGGGACTTAGAAGAATTTCGACCTCCGGATCTAGGGTTTGACCCAGGCACGCAAAACAAGGCGGCGGCGCTGCTCGCCGGAGATGACGAAGACGGCGGCCGGTGAGGTCGGGGTCGCCGGATCTGGCTCTCTCGCGGCCGGATCTGGCCGGAGATGAGGTCGGGAAGGCGGCGGCCGGTCGGAGGCGACGCGCGGCGTCGGGGTGCGGCGGTGGCCGTGGCGACCCGGTGCGGCGCCGGCGAGAAGGCGCGGCGCCGCGGCGAACCGCTCCGGTCGGCTCGGGCGGCGGTGCAGAGGAAGCGGCAGAGGCGGGCGCGCGGGCGAGGACGCGGGCCGGGAGGGCCTCCCGCGGGCTCGGGCGGGCCTCGGGCGGCGGCGGCGATGTGGGGCTCGCCCGGGCCACGTGGCGGCGGCGGGCGGACGTGTCCGGTGGCGAGGGGATCTTTTTTTAGGGTTACGGGAGGAAGTGGAAGGAGATTTTCGGGGGTGTCTTTAAATAGGCATAGAGGGAGCTAGGAGAGTCCAAATGAGGTGAGGTTTTTGGCCACGCGATCGTGATCGAAAGCTCTAGATGACGCAGAGGGTTTTGGTGGGTTTTGGGCCCACTTGGAGGGGTGTTGGGCTGCAACACACACGAGGCCTTTTCGGTCCCTCGGTTAACCGTTGGAGCATCAAACGAAGTCCAAATGGTACGAAACTTGACAGGCGGTCTACCGGTAGTAAACCAAGGCCGCTTGGCAAGTCTTGGTCCAATCCGGAAATGTTTAATCCCCACACATGAAAGAAAAGTAGAAATGACCACCGGAGGAGAACGAAGCGCCGGAATGCAAAACGGACAACGGGGAAAAAGCTCGAATGCATGAGATGAACACGTATGCAAATGCAATGCACATGATGACATGATATGAGATGCATGACAACGATAACGACACACGGAGACAAAGACCCGAACCCGAGAAAATAAAATAACTTAACGCCGGAAACGGCAAGAGTTGGAGTACAAATTGGGTAAGTTACATCCGGGGTGTTACATATCGCGCCCCGAATTAGGCCTTCCGAATACCAGGGGCTTCGCCGAAATTTAAAATTATAGAATTATATGGCTAAGTGAGAGTGATAAAGCATTATTAGTCTGGTTGCCTTGTTCGTTGTGCTGAGCACCTCCCTCGAAGGACCCAAACATGGGAACAAGAGTGCTCAGGTTTATCCCGAACACCCCAACACTCGTGGCATGGGGGCAGAAGCTAAGGACTAGCCATCTCTCATATTGGATAAACAGCCAAACAGAAGGTAATATTTTAAATTGACACAAGTGTTGCATAGCGCATATGAAACAAGTTTTCATCATACAGGATCACAGGAGCAAGTTTACTCAAACATTACATCCTTTGAACATTCGTCCGCTACAAGACAGGCACCCTTCAGGACACCCTCATAATAAATTTCGGGGGTGCGATGCTCCTTGCCCTACGGCGGCCCTTCCTTGATCAGCTTCATAGCATCTAGCTTGGCCCACTGCACCTTCACACGAGCGAAAGCCCGGCGTGCACCTTCGATGCAAACGGACCGCTTGACGACCTCCAGCCATGGGCAGGCATCCACAAGCTGCCTCACCAGGCCGAAGTAGCTGTTTGGAAGGGTGTCGCCAGGCCACAGCCGGACTATAAGGCCCTTCATGGCCTGTTCGGCTGCCTTGTGCAGCTCGACTAGCTGCTTTAGCTGGTCACTCAGAGGCATTAGGTGTTCGGTCCCAATATACTGAGACCGGAACAGCTTCTCCGTTGAGCTTCCCTCCTCGGCCTGGTAAAACTGTGCGGCATCTGACACGCTGCGGGGCAATTCTGCGAATGCTCCTGGAGAGCTCCGAATTCGGGTAAGTAATCGGTAATTTACTTTTACATGCTTGCTCTGCATATGAATGCCTTACCCGTCGCTATCTTCTTCATTACGTCGATATCCTGGAGGGCCTTTTGGGCCTCGGCCTTGGCACTCTTCGCGCTCTCAAGGGCCGTGGCAAGCTCAGACTCTCGCGTCTTCGAGTCAAGCTCCAACGCCTCGTGCTTCGTCACGAGAGCCTGGAGCTCTTGCTGCACCTCGCCCACACGAGCCTCTTGCTTTTCCCGCTCGGTGCGCTCCTTGGCCGCTTTATCTTCGGCCTTGGTTAGCACTTGCTTCAGGGTCGCCACCTTGGTCGTGGCCCCTGGCAAATATACAATGATCCTGTCATTTTGCAATCACGTCTTCTTTTATATATACATATCTATAGACAGGGTATTGCTTACCCTTGTTCTCCTCGAGCTGCCTCTTGGCAAGGCCAAGCTCTTTCTTGGACCCCTCGAGGTCCTGCTTCAGTACGGCGACCTCCGCAGTCAGTGCGGCGGACGCCAGCAGCGAAGCCTGCATACGTATATTGACATACTCATATTAGACCTCTACGATATCGTTTGATCCTCTGTTCGGCTTTTCTTTGTGAACACCGAACAGAGCATCAGGGGCTACTGTCTATGCGGTAATATTTTCCTATATTTTAAACACTTACCTCAAAGCCTGTTAGAAGGCTGGCACAGGCTTCAGTCAATCCGCTCTTGGCGGACTGAACCTTCTGGATCACCACACTCATGATAGTGCGGTGCTCCTCGTCGATGGAAGCACTGCGAAGCGCTTCCAGCAGATTGTCCGGCACCTCTGGATGGACAGAGGTCACCGGCACAGGCGTCTCGCCCCTCTTAGAAGGAGGCCGCCTGCCCGAGCCCGGAACGAATGGAGGTTCCGGCGCGGTGTTTGGCTGAGGGCCGAACTCGGGGCTCTCAGGGGCCCCGTCCCCTCGGCTCCCGGAGTCCAGAAGGTCGCCTTGAGGCGCCTCCGGGACTGTCTCTCCTCGACCTGGTGCCTCTTCAGACAGCACCTCGGTGTCGTCAGCAGGATGAGGGGAGGTGGCGGTAGGAACTGGATCGCTATCCATGCCCGACGAGCCCAGGGAGCCGTCCGGTGATACATCGATACTGGCTCGTGGCGGCCTGCATAATTATGTTCGGTGTTAGGAAAAGCAGTGCGACAAAGGAATGCTATGAGTTACTCTGGTATCCAAATAGTTACGATCTCCCCAGGGGCTTGGCCCTGGGCAACCACTCGTCTTCGCCTTCGTCGGCGGCGGTGGAACTGTCCGGAAGGAGACTCCTTCCCTTCTTGGACCCTTCAGCCCCCCAGTTGGGGCGACCTTCCTTTTCTTATCTCCCCAAGCTGGAGGGGGAGCATCTTCTTCTTCTTCCTCGTCTTCGGGGGAGGAGTGCGCCGCAGAGTCATCGGACGGTGAGTCCGACGACGCCTGGCATCTGGAACTCTTTCGGGTTCCCTTGGCCTTCTTGGTCTTCTCCGGCACCGTATAAGGAGCCGGTGTCAGCATCTTCGCCAGAAGAGCGTCCGCTGGGCCTTCGGGCAAAGGAGCCGGACAGCCGATCTGTCCGGCTGTCTCCTACCAGTCCTGTCAAAGGTACGGGAGTTTAGATCCCGCATAGTGTCAATCTGTAAAAGATAAGTATCCTGTGAAAGGTAAAGCAGCTTACCGCACTGGCTTGGTGCTTCGCGCTGAATCCGCGATCCTCAGTAATGGGAGGAGGGACCTCGGCGCTTTTGAATAGCACCCTCCAGGCATCTTCGTGAGTTGTGTCGAAGAGCTTGTTCAGAGTTCGGTGTTGTGCCGGGTCGAACTCCCACAAGTTGAAGTCCCGTTGTTGGCACGGGAGGATCCGGCGGTGGAGCATGACCTGCACTATGTTGACAAGTTTGAGCTTCTTGTTCACCATGTTTTGAATACATGTTTGGAGTCCGGCCAGCTCTCCCGAACTACCCCAGGATAGGCCCTTCTCTTTCCAGGAGGTGAGCCGCATGGGGATGCCAGATCGGAACTCGGGGGCCGCTGCCCATGCAGGGTCACGCGGCTCGATGATGTAGAACCATCCTGATTGCCACCCCTTTATGGTTTCCACAAAGGAGCCCTCGAGCCATGTAACGTTGGGCATCTTGCTCACCATGGCGCCTCGGCACTCCGCCTGGCGTCCACCCACAACCTTCGGCTTGACATTGAAGGTCTTTAGCCATAAACTGAAGTGGGGCTTGATACGGAGGAAGGCCTCTCACACGATGATAAACGCCGAGATGTTGAGGATGAAGTTCGGGGCCAGATCGTGGAAATCCAGGCCGTAGTAGAACATGAGCCCCCGGACGAATGGGTGGAGAGGGAATCCCAGTCCGCGGAGGAAATGGGTAAGGAACACTACCCTCTCATGGGGCCCGGGGGTGGGGATGAGTTGCCCCTCATCTGGGAGCCGGTGCGCGATGTCGTCGGGCAGGTATCCGGCTCTCCTCAGCTTCTTGATGTCTCCCTCCATGACGGAGGAGACCATCCACCTGCCTCCCGCTCCGGACATGGTTGGGGAAGGTTGAGTTGGGAAGTGCGGACTTGGGCGCTAGAGCTCGAGTGTGCCAAAATGGATGAGCAAAGGAGGAAGAAGGCGTGGATGAAAAGGTGAATCCTTATCCCTTTATATGGGTGGACGGAACTAACCGTCCCCACTAGCCTGGTAAAACTCGCTTATCCCCCAAGCACCGTAATCGATGGCGTGGTTGGGTTACCCACACCCGTATTGATGAGAATCCCGTAATAAGGGGACACGATCTCTGCTTTGACAAGACGTGTCAAAAAACTGCCTCGCTTTATGTGCGGGGCTAGTTAAAGGAAACGGTTTGAATAATCACCGGGCCATGGCATAATGTCGTGTTGCCAAAACAAGTCAGCAAGTTAGATTTGCGGATATATTATTCTCTCTATGGTGGTATGTGGAACTTATTTTGCAGGGTCGGACACTATCCTTGTATTCAAATTCTTTTGTGATGTATTCGGAAAAGGAACCCGCCTTGCAATGCCGAAGACAATACTGCGCGCCGGACTCATTGTCATTGAAGCCTGGTTCAGGGGCTACTGAGGGAGTCCTGGATTAGGGGGTCTCCGGACAGCCGGATTATATCCTTTAGCCAGACAGTTGGACTATGAAGATACAAGATTGAAGACTTCGTCTGTGTCCGGATGGGACTCTACTTGGCATGGAAGGCAAGCTAGGCAATACGGATATGTATATCTACTCCTTTGTAACCGACCTTGTGTAACCCTAACCTCTCTGGTGTCTATATAAACCGGAGGGTTTTAGTCCATAGGACGAACAACAATCATACCATAGGCTAGCTTCTAGGGTTTAGCCTCTCTGATCTCGTGGTAGATCTACTCTTGTACTACCCGTATCATCAATATTAATCAAGCAGGACGTAGGGTTTTACCTCCATCAAGAGGGCCCGAACCTGGGTAAAACATCGTGTCCCCTGCCTCCTGTTACCATCCGGCCTAGATGTCGGGGGTTGGGTGTGACATATGCCAAAGGATGGCTTATCATGGTGGGGGCGAGTAGAACGTTGCCGGTGCCTGGAAACGGGATGAGGCGTAGACATGCACGCCGGTGAATCTTACCCAGCTTCAGGGCTCTCCGGGGAGATAATACCCCTACTGCTACTCTACGGGGTCTCCGCATGATCACTATGGCAAAGTGTTTACACGATTGCTCCTTGAGCTATTTCCTGGAGGTAGGAGAGGGCAAGGCTAGCTCTCTCCCTCCTATATGATCTGGTCTAGAGCTAATGGATTCCAACCCTTTGCATGGGTGCCCTGGGGGGTTTATATAGGCCTAGCCCCCAAGGGTACAATGGTAATCCGGCTGGACGCGGGCCCAGCCGTCAGTGCCTCTGGCCTCCGTCTTCTCCGCCGACTGTTGGGGCCCACCGACTGGTGGGCCCCGCCGACTGGCTAGGTACGGAGCCGACAGGCCGCGTCCGTCACGGGCGGGTCTTGTCGGCTGCTAATTACTATAGCCGTGTTTCTGATGACGCGGGCTTGGTCATGGAGTCGTGGCAACAGCCCCGCCGCCTGGCGGGCGATCACTATTGCCACTCTCCATCACATCTGGTTAATGGCGCGTGGGCCCCGGGGGAGGAGCCGGCCGACTCTCGGGGGCTGACTCCCGACGGGTCCGACTTGTGGCGCACTTGCCGTCTTCTGGGATCCCGCTGGCCGGTGGGACCCACCCCCCAAAGGTCGTACAGACAAGCCGTCGTGGGCGCAGGATTCGGTTCACCGGTGCTGATGTCAGGGCCAGCATGGCAACAGTGCCACGCCGCACGGAGATCTCCGCGGGTACAGCGTACTGTGACCATGCTTGCCTTTGGAAAGGGGTGGGAGCAGTCTTCACTGTAGCCACTTCCATGTCCTGTCCCTCTTGATGAGGACATGGGGTTTTGCTGGAGTCGCGGGCCGACTCCCCAAGGCCGGCTTCTTGGGAAGTCGTCAGTCAGGAGTCGGTTTGTCCTGAAGTCGTCCCTGGGACTCGACCGCGAGTGGCTAGACGGTGGCCTTGCCGCTGACTCCTCAGAAGGCGGCTCTTTGTCCTGGGGTCTTGAGGGGCGCAGCCTGCCCCAATGTCTTGAAAGGTTCTGGGACTCGGGTTAGCCTACCCGTGGCCCATTACTTCGATAGTAGTCCCCGAAGCTGATGAGGCGCCGCGGACGATTGGCCGAGGAGCCTCAGCAGTTTCTCTTTCTGGGTGCCTGAGACATGGATCTTGCTTGACTTCTGCCGGGCCGGCTAGAAGGAGTCGGACTCGCCCAACTTTGACTCGCACAATATTTTGAACGTCGCGGCGGGATCCAAGTAGCGTGCTGGCTAAGCCTCCAGGACGCCGCCCGTTCCGGTCCTGTCACGTGATAACACGCGGCCGGGCCAGTCTGCCAGCCTACGCGCGTGACGGGACAGGCCCGTAGGCGGGGCCCGCCACTACCGTGCATCGGCGCCCGAGCGGATCCTCCATGGCCCAGGCGGACGGTTGGGATTCCCGCGGACTTACTGCGTGTGGTAACTTTGTCACGGAAACGTGAGGGTCGTGGGGTCGTGGGCGCAGTAAATCCCACGACCGCCCCCTCAGCTTCGCAGCCCATGAGGCTATAAGTAGGGGGAGGAGGGGGGCGCGGCAGAGCACGCGTGCCCCCTCCTTCCCACTACTCCTTGCTCTTCTCCTTCTTCTTCTTCCTAGCCCCACCGTGCGCCCAAGCTTTGACGAACACCGTGGCGATCAGCTCACGATGAGTTCTTCTTCTGCCGCCGCGCCTCCCTTGGTGCGTTCCGGCACCTGGGACGGCTCAGAAGTTCACCACGACCACATCGAGTTCCTTTGCAAGACTCGTCGGCTCCCCGGTGAAGATTACGTGCGGGTGCATCTTGCGCTGAGGGAGGAGATTTCCCCAGCGCCGGAGGAGGGCGAGCGGGTCATCTTCCGCTCGCACTGCCTGCGCGGATTGGGGCTGCCGGGAGCAGCTTCTTCCACTCTTTTCTGGAGTTCTACGGCCTCCAGCCGCACCACCTCACGCCCAACACGGCGGTGCTGCTGTCTGCCTTCGTGGCCTCATGCGAAGGCTTCCTCGGAGTCCTCCCCACCCTCGAGCTTTGGGGGAGTTCTTCTACTCCAAGCTCGGCACCCAGGCTGCAGGCGTGCCGGCTCAATGCGGCGCGTTCATCGCCGGGCGGAGATCGGGGGCCGACAACCCCTTCACCACCATCAAGCTGATAAAGTCGATGAAGATGTGGCAGCGATCATACTTCTACGTCAAGAGCGTCTTTGCGAAGGGCGATTGGGTCAACCTGCCGGCTTTCGAAGCCGGCCCACCGGCTGGGAGACTGCCCAACTGGTCGTACCGGGCTAAGTCGCTGACGCCTGCGGGAGCCGGCGCCATCGCACGACTCCGAGTGCTGACGCAGTCGGAGGGCTTGACTGGTCCAGACCTGCTGGCCGCCTTCGTGGCGCGCCGAGTTCTCCCGCTCCAAGGTCGCCCCCGCATGATATGCCAAATGAGCGGGCACCGTGACCTGAATCGGATGTGCACCAAGGACATGCCTCACGAGGAGGTGGCCTACATGGTGAACTACCTCTCGGATAGCAAGCTCCTAGAGGACTAGCGGTTTGGCAAGGAGCCGTACTCCCGCGCCAACCCCCCACCCACAGTGAGTTGCCTTTTCTTTCTTTCTTTGGATTGTCTTCTTTCTTGCCGAGTTTGTTTGTGCGGCCTGACCAGTTGGCTTTGGTCAGAATCCCCTCCTCCATCCACTAGCCGGCACCACAGGACCAGCCCGCGAGTTCCTTGCCGACCGGGCAGAGAGCAATGTCGACGACCCCGATCTGGGGGCGGCAGCTTTGGAAGATGACGCGGAGGGAGGAGGCGGCCCGTGGCTCAGGGCCAGCCTAGAGGACTGGCCTGATGATGAGGAGGAGGTCGCCCCCCGCCATCGGCCAGGAGCCAGCCACCCCGGCGCGGGCTCTTCTGTCGCGCCGGGTGCTCCAAGCGGTGGGAAGAAGCGTAGGGTCGTGCCGACCTTGTTCGGCAGTCGGCAGAAGAAGCCCAAGAGTTCGGCTGCGGCGACCCGGCGGGACGAGGCGGCTGCGAAGGCCATCCGCTTCCGTAAGGAAGTGAAGAAGTCGCCACTGGTCTCCGCGTGAGTATTCCGTCTCAACGCTTTATTCTTTCTTTGTGGCTTTGCCTGAGTCTTTTACTTGCTTCCCTTGCTTCAGGGCTCCCCTCACTCTTGAGAGGGTCGTCGCCGCCTCCGTCATGGGGTCAGTGGAGACGTCCGCCTCCACTCGGCGGATTGACCCCGCCGCCGACCTTCGGGAGGCGATGGAGCAGAATGCGGAGGAGAAGCGCAACGAGGAAGAGGTCGCCCGCCTGGAGAAGGTGGAGGCCGATAAGGCGGAAGCCTCCGCCAAGAAGAAACTGGCCGAGGCAGAAGCCGTCGCCGTGACGAAGCGGCAGGCTGAGCAGGCCACGCATCGCCAAACGGCGGTGTTCGTCACCTCGCTGAACTCTGCACCGCCGCCTCCAGAGTTCACGGGCCAGACTGGGGAAGCCGGCAGCGAGAACCCCATCCTAGAGAGGGAAGGCGGCGACTCGTCCATGCCGGACATGATTGTTCCGCCGCCACCTCCGCCTCCGTCTGGGGGGCGCGCAAGGCGAACAGCCTGCGGACCCACCGGTGCCGCCGACTGAAGATGAGGCCGTGGCGAGGCTACTCCTTCAAGTCGGCTCGCCAACACGGTGCCGTCTTGAGAAGGCAACTTCAGCGCCACGCCCCCTGGAGACCGGCACCGCCAGCTCGGCGATCCCAGACGCCAAAGCGACGAGCGCCGCGCCCATTGGGTGGGTGCGAGGAGGCGGCACAGGGCCGCTGAACCAGGTGCTTCTGGACGTCCAGACAAAGCAGCGAGCTGAGGGCGACGCGATCCAGAATTGCACCAACGCATACCTGGCGTCGTGAGCAGCCGTCCGGGTATGCTTTCTCTTTGGTCCTTGTTTTCTTGTTCCTTTCTATGGGGGCGCGCCAGCGCACCCACTGGGCGTAGTCCCCGAGTTTCGGGCCGGCTGCTGAGTAGGCGGCCCGGAACTCCAATTGGTGAGTTCCGGGTTCTTACTTTTGTCTGGGATATTTGTCGCAGGACTATCACAACCTCCGTGGCACTGCCTTCAACCGCAACGTTGAAGAGCTGAGCAAGCGGACCGCCGACCTGTCGGAGAGCCGGAGTGAGTCTTTTCTCTTCTTTGCGGGGGCGCGCTGGCGCACCCGCGGGCTGTAGTCCCCGAGATTCGGGCCGATTGCTGAGCAGTCGGGCCGGATCTCCCCGGTGACCTTCTTTACTGATGACTTAACGCCTTCTTTCTTCCTTCTCTTCAGAAGCCAATGTTGTTCTTCAACAGCAACTGAGCGAAGCCAACTCCACGTTGCGCGCCAAGGGGGAGGAGTGCAGCAAGCTCGCCACAGAGTGCGATCTGCTGGCCACTCAATTGGCAGAGCAGAGGGAGCTGCTTGCGAAGATGCAGAAGGAGGCGGAAGAGGCGGAAACCGCCCTCCTGGCCGAGTTCGCGAGCGAGCGCTCCTCCTGGACTGACAAAGAGGCAATGCTGGCCTCCGGCTTCCATGAGATTGAAGACATTGTTGATGGTGAGTTTCTTTACTTTCTTTCTTCGAGTTGCCGATTATAAATCGTGCCGACTCCCAATTTTTGACTTGCTTCTTCGTTTCTTCCGTTTTTGGCAGACTTCTTCCCCGGGCACTCGCAGGCTGCCATCCAAGCCATCAAGGCTGACCGTGAAGGTCGGAGGGTGGAAGGCACAGAGATCTCCACCGACGCTCACCGAACCCTTGATGAGCATATCCTGAGCATCGAGGCTCGCCTTCGGTCGACTCACCGGATGCTGCGCCGGCTTCAACATGTCGGTGCCTAGGAGATTGCTGCCCTGTGGCCGGACATGCAGGCTCCACGCACCCCCAGCCTGACTGTCGACTGGCTAGAGGTCGCGGTTGGTCGTCTTGAGGCCTGGAAGGGTTCCTCGGCCCAAGCTGGAGCACGTCGGGCCTTGGAGTTCGTCAAGGCGTGGTATCCGGGGCTGGATCTAGACCAGCTGGCCACACTCCGGTCAGAGGCCCAGCCGGAGCTGGCAGCCGCGGAAGACGCCCTCGTCAAGCGTGCCGCGGCGATCGCCGAGTACACCGACACCAGCATCTTCGTCCCCAAGCGGTCTGAAGACGGCGAGGAGGTACCGCCGGAGTGGTTTGGGATGAACCCAGACTACGGCGAGGACTCGGTAGAGGTGATCGGTTCCAGCGCCGAGGAGGAAGGCGAGGCGGAGGACGGAGGAGAGACGGAAGCACCAGAAGACAGAGCGGACGGCCAGCCTCAGCTCGACCATGCCTCCAGCAACGAGCCGCGTGCGACCGAGCCGACCGCCGCCGGAGGCGATCGAGCCGAGACTGCCCAGTCGGCCGCCCCAACGCCTGACGCTGCCGTCTCCTCCGACCCTCCGAATCCGTCTACCGCATCTTAGGCTGCCGCCTTATCTTTATTTTATCTGCTTTAGTAGTCTCTGAAGAACTTGTTAATTTGCACAATTCCACCCGTGGGGTGTATTTTGAACTTTTGCTCGAAGATTCGGCCAAGGGCCTATGCTATGTAAATATTTATCCGAATTCTATCTTTTCTTGCTCATTGCTCTTTTGGCTTTTTTCCTTTGCCGCTTTCCCTTAGTTGCCTGTCTTGCCAGTCGAACAGCCGCTCTGCGGACTGCCATTGGATCAAATGCTTGGCTACTTTGGGAAGGCAAGTACTTAGCCATTTTAGAGTTTTTTAGCAAGTTGAATAGAAGGCGGTGAGCCGACTGCTTAATAGTCGGTTTGCGAAAAGAAAAAAGGAAGGCTGGAAGCCGGCTTTAAGCTATGTTTTATGCTTTGAGTCCTTAGCCATTTTTCATGCGAACGCCCATTCTACCTTGCTCCTGCCCACCGTACAGTCGCTCTGCGAGCTGCGGTTTCTGACAGGAGACGGCTTAGGCGCCACACACTACTTGTCCGGCTGCAGGAAGCATTTCATAGTGCAAGGCGGCAAGTCCCCAGGCCAACCTGTCGAGCCCGGTGCCAAGCGGCAATCAAAGAGTAACATACTCATAGGCATAACTTTTATCATATAGACAAAAGAGGGCAGTCCCCGAGCTCATCTCGGGGGGCCTGAAGTCTTGGTACTTTAATACAAAAGGTAGCGTGGTACATACTGCATCAACTGTAAAATCTTCGGAGGAGATTTGCATTCCATGGCCGCTCTATCTCTTTGCCGGAGTCATCCCTCTTGCGTGCTCGGGGCTTCTGAGCGTCAATCATGTAGTAGGAGTCGTTGCCCAGCACTTTGCTGATGATGAAAGGGCCTTCCCAAGGTGCCGACAGCTTGTGTTGGCCGGCTGTTCGCTAGATCAGCCGGAGCACAAGGTCACCTTCTTGGAAAGATCTTGGCTTGACCTTCCTGTTGTAGTATCGGCGCAGGCTCTGCTGGTAGATGCTGGACCGGCTGAGTGCCAATAGCTGGCCCTCTTCCAGCAGATCGACACCGTCTTGACGTGCTTCTTCTGCTTCCTCCTCGGTGTACATGGTGACTCGCGGAGAGTACTCTATGTCCGTTGGGATGACGGCTTCAGCACCGTAGACAAGGAAGAAAGGCGTGAAGCCGGTTGAATTGTTTGGTGTCATGCGCAGACTCCAGAGGACGGCTGGCAACTTGTTGAGGCAGCAGCCAGCTGACTGCTCTAGAGGCTCAACCAGTCGGGGCTTGATGCTGGACAGATGAGGCCGTTTGCTCGCTCCACCTGGCCGTTTGACTGTGGATGGGCGACAGACGCTAGGTCCAGTCGGATGCCCTGTGTCGCGTATAAACGAGCCAAGGCGCCTTTGGCAAAATTTGTGCCGTTGTCGGTGATGATGTTGTGTGGTATGCCGTACCGAATTGTGATATCGGAGATGAAAGTCACGGCAGTCAGACCGTTCAGTTTCTTGATTGGCTTCGCTTCTATCCACTTGGTGAACTTGTCCACTGTGACGAGTAAGTGAGTTAAGCCACCTCGTGCCGTCTTGAATGGTCCCACCATGTCTAGACCCCAAACTGCAAAAGGCCAGGCAATAGGGATGGTCTTGAGTGCAGAACCTGGCTGGTGCGGCTTGGAGCTGAACTTCTGGCACCCTTTGCATTTTTGGACCAATTCCTTGGCCTCTTCTAAGGCAGTCGGCTAGAAGAAACCGTGTCGAAAGGCTTTTGCGATGAGTGCTCTTGAAGCCGCATGGTGGCCGCACTCGCTGTCGGATTTCGGGTTCCGGCAGACCCTTGAGGTTCGAACACTGGGGTGCGCACGAAGATTTCGCCTCCTACCTACCTGCACCCCTCCGCCTTGCTAGGATCTAAACTATGGCAAGAACAACACAAGAGACACAGGGTTTATACTGGTTCGGGCCACCGTTGTGGTGTAATACCCTACTCCAGTGTGTGGTGTGGTGGATTGCCTCTTGGGCTAATGATGGTGAATGATACAAGGAAGAACAGCCTCGCGAGGGTCTGTTCTTGGCTGGGGCGATGAACTGCTGGGAGAAGCTCAGTCACCCTTCTCTCTCTCTCTCCCTATCTGATCTAAACCCCTCTCTAAAAGAGCCTCCTTCTCCGAACCCCTCAGCTCTCTGTTTTTTGTCCCCCTCTTGCGGGTGGCTGATCCTATTTATAGAGGCCCTGGTCCTCTTCCCAAATATCAAGTGGGAAGGGAGCCAACAATGGCGGGCTAATTTGAAGGGGGACAGCTAGTATCAGCTATCCTGACAAAAGTAGTCTTCGCCTGCGCAAAGCTCTAGTGATGACGCCGTCTTGGGCTCCACGGTGACCTCAGTCTCGTAGTCCTCCTGGTCATGGTCTCGTTGCACCAAAATGGCAACCTTTGCCTGATGCCTCGATACTCCGCGGTTGCGCTTGCCCCCTTTGCACCAAAGAGGAAAGGAGGACACTGCGCGGGCTGGCACCCGCCTGGCGCCCTCGGTCGTCATGGCTTGCGTCACGGGCACCTCGTGAGGTACCCCGCCTTGATCTCTCCGCCTCCTCATGAGCCAGCCTGACAAGGCCGTGCCTGAGAAAGCTCCGCATCATCCGCCCCGCGAGGCTTGGCCCCTCGCGAGGGTCTTGGGTTTGTGTTGGTGAAGATGGGCCGCGTTGGGCCCCCCTTTGAGCCACCCCGCAGGCCGAAGGCAGGCTAGTCTGGGGACCCCCATTCCCAGAACGCCGACAGTAGCCCCCGGGCCCAAGGCGCGCCTGGACTTGGCCGTGCAGGGAGGCGGAAGGGCAAGAGCGAAGCGCCGCGGGCCCTAACAGCCTGCGGCCTTGGGCGTCGCGTGGCGGTTGGTTGGACGTGGGCGTCTCCACTTCCCCATGGCGCCTCGGCAACTGCACGGATTGGACAAGTCCCTGCATGCAAAGTGGGTAATGATTACCTGCAATCATGGAGGTAGGCGGTTGGCCTTCGCCGGGCATAAGTACGGAACAGCGCGCGCCCTTCCAGTCCATCCCTCCTTGCTTCTCCTTCTTCTCGATCCTTGCTCCGTCTTGCTGCGATGGCTCCGATCCGCCGGTTCTTGACGGTAGAGAAGGGAAATGCTCCCCGAGAGGAACCAGACCCACTCCCGCCGAAGAAACGGCTCGCCCCCCGTGGCCCGGACGAGGGGGCCCTTCAGGTGGTGTCGAGGCCTTGTTGCGAGCGGGCGCCGCCGGGGTTCCCGCTTCCATTGTACACCCATGTCGACGGCCCTGAAGGAGCTGATGCTGACCGCCACGGGCGGTGCCGCCGTCGGCGCCGGTGGGTCACGAAGGTGTGGGTCGTCCCCCCTGGGGTCCACACCGAGGGCTCCTCCCGAGAGTTCGTGCTTCACGTCGCCATTCCTCTTCAGTCTTGGATCCGCCTTCCTCCCTTCTTCGCCTCCATCATCCCACAGGGGGAGCCCCTGGAGCTCTGGCTGCAGCACGCCGGCTGCAGCACACTCGCGACCGAGGCAGAGGTCGCGGTCATTGCCCCGGGCGAGGTCTTCATGACTCGGGGCTGGAGAGAGATCGCCCGGGTTTGCAGGGTAAGGGGCATCTTCGCGGTCCACTTGGATTACGACTGTGCTTCGATGATGCTCTTCAAGGTCTTCGATGCAAGCGGGCGCCGGCTGGAGTGCAGCTCCAGGGAAGGTGGCCAGGATCCTGCCGCGACGAGGATTGGGCCCGCCAACCGCTCCCTTGGCGGCTCCTCAGGCGGTGGAGGCATCGGAGGTTCCAGCGACTCCAGCGAGCTCTTCGCGACTCCGGAGACGAGCAACAACAGCTACGAGCCCCTGAGCCGGTGCCGCTCCTGGAGCAGGGCGGGCTCGTCAGGCCGCCGCCGACTCTGATCTGGATGGGGTTGGCGTCGGTGCTTGATGGCCCACTGTTGATGATGGCGTCTTTTGCAGGGACGCACGTAGTTTGTGTCTCTTTAGGATCTGTTCCCTGCGAGGAATCAAAAATGCGTCCCGTGGGGGCTTGTAAGGTGCCTGTGATCCTGTTTTGTTAATATAACCCTTTTCATAGAATTGCGCGAGTTGCTCATTCCGTCTTAGCTCAGTCCTCCCTTTCGAACCTCACGAGGGCTTGGTGCTCTGCGCCGACAGGTCCCAGTCCCAAGGCGGCTTCAGCCGTCGCTGGTATGCCAGGTCGCGATGCCGTGGTCAAGGCCAGGAGGTGAGCGACCCAGAGTCTGGTAAGAGCCGCTAAGTCGCGATGCTCAGGAGGTCCCCTTTGGCGCCCAAACAGCCGTCGTTTGGTGAGAAAGGAGAGTGGCGTCGCTAACACGGGATGGCATTAGGTGCGGGGATGGTGCCACGGTAGCTGGCGCTTCCAGGTGATGACTTATCTCGAGGATCAGTGGCCACTCTCTGGTGTGTTGCCGGGTCCGTGCATCGGCAGGCGCGAGGTTGCTCGGCGAGGTCCTCGTGTGTCTCTCCCCTCTCGCCTTTGTTCCCCTTTTTGCTCTACGTCCTCGGGTCCCGGCCCTCGAGCGGGTCTCAGCCGTCGCTGGTATGCCAGGTCGCGATGCCGTGGTCAAGGCCAGAGGGTGAGGGCTGGAGAGCCAGTAGGAGCCCTGAGTCGCGATGCTCAGGCACCCCCCCTTTAACGTGCAAGCGGTTCGCGCGGACGAGAGAGAAGGAGACACCGCAAGGGCCTCGCCCGACGCAGCTCCTTCAGGAGGTCCTGCAGGTCCATCATAGAAAAACAAGGGGTTGCCATGACAATTGACAGTCAACTGTTGGTTGCTTCCGAGGGGTAGTGAGGCACTGAAGGCTTGACGAGGTGACGCTATGCGAGGCTGCCACGGCCAGAGCTCAGCCATCCAGGTTTGTCGGCGTTGCAGGGACGGACCCATGCGCAAGCGTCGTGCCGTTTGGGAGAAGCTCCGTTAGTTGGCGTCAGCTGAGCAGGCAACTAGGTAAAACACATTAGCCATGAAGGAGTGGATTCGTTCAAATAGATGCTGGGAATGCGGACATCACTTGGTCAGGCCCGAGCGACTTGGAGGGTCATGCAGCCTGAGGGGCACCCCCAACAAGGTAAGCTAACAACAAGGAATAAAAAGGGATACACGCCGCAGGGACGGACCCACGCGGCCCGGGAATAATGCAGCCCTAGGGGGCGCTCCCAGCTGGAAATAAAACTCGAAAGATGTCACCTGATGATGTTGAGGACGAAGGAGCATTGGTGTAGCAGGCTCGATGGGCTGCGGGAGCCGATCCTCACGAGCCCCCAGGCCCAGGGGCCTCGGGAGGCTCCGGAGGCGCTGGCGGCTCCTCGCAGGCCATCTCCATCCCTGCCAGGGCTGCGGAACGCCTGGCTTCTCGTGCCTCCGTGATGCCCCTCATGAGGTGTTGGTACGTGTCAGCCGCGTTTGGCAAGCCGTAAGGCATGCGAACGTAGTTGTGGGGTGGGCCTCCGCAGCGCCCCACTCGCGAGGGCCACAGGTGCTCCAGATACGCGACTCGGTTGAGCCCTGGTATGTCGATGCAGACGCGTAGCCACCATCCTCGCCTGGATGGGGAGCCACTGCTGGTAGGCGGCAGCCGCATTTCATGACTCTTGACTCCTGTAGCTCCTGAATGGCCTTGCTGACGAACTCTTGAGGGTCTGGATCTCCTTGCCTTGCTCCTTCTTGAGGGAAACATGCTTCGAAACATGCCTCCAGGTGGTGCCCAAGCGCCTCCCTCGTGACCCTAGCTAGGCCGGTGGCCCTCCAGGGGAGAGCCCTCGAGCCCTGCCTAAGGAGGGCACCAGGTGCGCTTTCCTATGCGATGGAAGGAGGTTCCCCCTGGGCAGGCGCGGGCCCAGAGGGGCCTGCCTCCTGAGTGGTCGGGCCGGACGAGGTCTTCTCCTTCTTAGGGGCGGTCTCGGGAGGCCTCCTGCTTCCACGATCCGGGTCTTCCAGTGACGCGGCCTGAAAGGCTCGTTCCAGGGAACACACCGCGTCCTTCTCTTCACAGGGCACCGTGATGACTCCGCCGCTTCCTGGCATCTTGAGGACGTTGTAGCCGTGGTGAGTTACGGCCATGAACTTGGCCAGCGCTGGGTACCCAACGATGGTGTTGTACGGCAGGCGAATGTGAGCGACGTCGAAGTCGATGAGCTCAGTGCGGTAGTTGTGACGTGTCCCGAAGGTGACAGGGAGGCGGACCTGCCCAATCGGGACCGTGGAGCCGTCGGTGATACCGGAGAAAGGCTTGGTTGGCTGAAGCTGGTTGTAGGGCACTTGGAGGTTGTTGAATGTTTCCACGGACAGGACGTTGAGCCCTGCCCCACCATTGATGAGGGTCTTGGTGACCACCACGTTGCTGATGATTGGGGAACAAAGCATCGGGAGGACTCCGGCTGTAGCCGCACACTTGAGATGATCGGCTGAGATGAACGTGATGGCGCACGCCGACCACCTGAGAGGGCGCGTGGCTTCGAGCCTGGGGAGGACTGCGTTCACTTCGCGGGCGAACTGCTTGAAGATGTGCTGAGAGGCTGGGGCTTGTGCCCCGCCCAGGATGCAGGCGATCGCGCGCGGCTCCTGGAAGCCCCCAGCCCCCTCATCCTGGTGGCGGTCCTCGTTTCTCCTTGGCTGCGGCGGCTGCGGTGGGAGGCCTGCGTTGCCTTGCGGGCGATCCTCGTGAGGCTGATCCCTCCAGTCTCCCTCGCGAGGCTGATCCCACCAGCCTCCCTCGCGAGGCGGGTCTTGCCAGCGATCCTCGCGAGGTTGATCGCGCCACCCTTGGCGTGGGCCACGGTCTTCCCAGCGTCCTGCGTTCCTTCCTCCTCCTCGGCCGTAGCCCCGGTCACTGCGGTCAGGGCGATGGCCGATCCTTCCTTCTCGCACGGCTCGAGCTCTTGACATTCGTTGGTGTTGTGGGTGTGGAGGTCATGGTACACACAGTACCGGCTGCCCTTGGAAGGTTCGGGCTGATCTCTGCCTCGCTTGGTGTCTGGTTCTGCCGCGAGCACGGCATCCCCCTTGCGCTTCACATCCTTGGTCTTGGGCTTCTTCTCTTCTGGGTCTGCGCCAGGCAGCTCGAGGAGGGAGAGACACCCTTCCTCAGCCCTGGCACACTTGGTTGCCAGGTTGAACAACTCCAAGGAAGTGCACAGGTCTTCATGCATCGCCAGCTCCTCCTTCATCTTGACGTCGCGCACGCCGTCGGAGAAGGCCGAGATGATGGCCTCCTCGGTCACCTTGGGAATCTTGAGGCGCACATTGTTGAAGCGCTGGATGTACTTCTATAGGGTCTCCCCGGGCTGTTGCTTGATGCGGCGCATGTCGCTCACGGCAGGTGGCCGATCGCGAGTGCCTTGGAAATTGGCGATGAAGCGGGTGCGCATCTCGTCCCAGGAGGAGATTGTGCCTGGAGCCAGGTTCAGGAGCCAGTGCCATGGGGAACCAGTTCGCCATGACTTTCTCGTCCCCGTTGGCAGCTTCTATGCCCAGCTCGTAGAGCTGGAGGAACTCCGCAGGGTCAGCCGTGCCGTCGTAGCGAGGAGGCAAGTCCGGCTTGAACTTGCCGGGCTACGCGATGATGGGTAGCTCGGCGGTGAAGGAGCGGCAGCCTGCTGTGGCCACGGGAGGTCTTGGATGACGGGGAGCTTGGTCTTGCATGTCCCCACGCGCTGCAGCTGGGAGCAGCGTGGGGTCTTGACGCGCGGGAGCAGGAGCATGGTCGCGACGTGCTGGAGCAGGGAGCGCCCGGGCAGCTTCTTGTGGGCGAGGGACTTCTTGAGAGCTCTGCTCTTGCCGCGCTGGCACCTGACGGAGCGGGTTCCGCCCAGGGGCCACGCGCTTTGGAGCCATGGCGCCTTCCTAAGAAGGAGGCGGCCGGGGCGCCACCGGAGCTTCATCGCCCACGCGGGGCGGGGTGCGGTGCAGTGGAATGGACGGCGTAGGAGAGCCCCCTGCGGTGCGGACGAGCTCGGCGACGCGGTCGAGCCATTCTTCGTAGACGTCGTCGACCGGACGGTAGCGTAGGAGCTCGTTTGCCGCGATGAGTGCAGCCCGAGCCTCCATGGGCACGCGGAGCGCGCGGGACAAAGAGCCAGCTGGGGTGAGCGAGGGAGTTGCGGTGCGGCCGTCTTGCCGCACGGACGGATGCTGGGACGATGCTTGCTGCTTGTCCCCCGCCGGGCCGGTGGTGGCGTTGACGGCAGGTGACGGGGAACGGCGAGGACGCCCGCCGACAGGGGCCGTCTGGGCGACGCGGGAAGCGAGCGCGGCCCGGCGCTCGGCGCGGGCCCGACGAGTGTCAGACATGGGCGTGATGGTCGGAGGAGAACGGGGTGGTGGAAGACGAATCTCGGCGCACCCCTACCTGGCACGCCAAATGTCGGATTTCGGGTTCTGGCAGACCCTTGAGGTTCGAGCACTGGGGTGCGCGCGGAGATTTCGCCTCCTACCTACCTGCTCCCCTCCGCCTTGCTAGGATCTAAACTATGGCAAGAACAACACAAGAGACACAGGGTTTATACTGGTTCGGGCCACCGTTGTGGTGTAATACCCTACTCCAGTGTGTGGTGTGGTGGATTGCCTCTTGGGCTGATGACGATGAACGATACAAGGAAGAACAGCCTCGCGAGGGTCTGTTCTTGGCTGGGGCGATGAACTGCTGGGAGAAGCTCAGTCACCCTTCTCTCTCTCTCTCTCTCCCTATCTGATCTAAACCCCTCTCTCAAGAGCCTCCTTCTCCGAACCCCTCAGCTCTCTGTTTTTTGTCCCCCTCTTGCGGGTGGCTGATCCTATTTATAGAGGCCCTGGTCCTCTTCCCAAATATCGAGCGGGAAGGAGCCAACAATGGCGGGCTAATTTGAAGGGGGACAGCTAGTATCAGCTATCCTAACAAAAGCAGTCTTCGCCTGCGCAAAGCTCTGGTGATGACGCCGTCTTGGGTTCCACGATGACCTCCGTATCATAGTCCTCCTGGTCTTGGTCTTGTTGCACCGAAATGGCAACCTTTGCCTGATGCCTTGGTACTCCGCGGCTGCGCTTGCCCCCTTTGCACCAAAGAGGAAAGGAGGACACTGCGCGGGCTGGCACCCGCCTAGCGCCCTCAGTCGTCATGGCTTGCGTCACGGGCACCTCGTGAGGTACCCCGCCTAGATCTCTCCGCCTCCTCGTGAGCCAGCCTGACGAGGCCGTGCCTGAGGAAGCTCCGCGTCGTCTGCCTCGCGAGGCTTGGCCCCTCGCGAGGGTCTTGGGTTTGTGTTGGTGAAGATGGGCCGCACTGAGCCCCCCTTTGAGCCACGCCGCAGGCCGCAGGCAGGCAAGTGTAGGGACCCCCGTTCCCAGAACGCCGACACTCGCCTTGGTGGATGTCTTTGAGGATTGCTTGGCCTTGCTCTGGCTCCACGCAGCGTTGGTAGACACCAGTGATGCTGCGCCTGACCAGCTCTCTGTTGACTATGGTGTAGGCTGCTGCTCGGCGTTGTACCTGCCGAGCTAAGGTCTCATCGGTTGGCAGCTCTTTGCTCACCAGAAATTTGAGGATGGGCTGGGCCCATGAGGGTGCTCTTATTTCTTCGACTGCCAGAACTGCGACTTGGACAAGGGCGGCTGGGCTGGGAGGTGGCGGGTTGGAGTCAACAACCGCTTGCTGGGTTAATGAAGTCCCCGGGCCGACTGGCGCGGCTCTTGGGCCGAGTTCTAGAGTCTTCGAGCCCGCCGCCGCAGTCCTCGGACCGGGTTCTGCAGTCCCTGGGCCGGCCTCGACTGTGGCAGTTTTGGAACCATCTGCCGAAATCCCCGTACCATCTGCCGCGGCTCTGGAGTCGGATCCGACTTCTTCGGGAGGAGCCGGCATGAAGATGGAGTCTAATTCTGGTGAAGGCTTGACAGACGGCTTGAGGAGGTGTTGAAGGGCGATGCTGAATGGTATTGCTTGGCGGGTAGAGTCGATTCGTGCCAAGGCGTCTACTTGGTCGTTGTCGTTTCTTGGCACATGGAGGAACTCGCACCCCTCGAAATACCCACTGAGTTGCTGCATGAGGAAACGGTAACTCACCATGTTTGCATCTTTGGCGTCCCAGTGGCCAGATGACTGTTGGACCACTAAGTCCGAGTCGCCATAACACAGGATCCCACGAATGCCAAGTTCTTTGGCAAGGCGGAGCCCGTGAATGAGCGCCTCGTACTCAGCGACGTTATTGGAGGCGGCAAAATGGATTTGCAGTGCGTATTTGAGCTTGTTGCCTTTAGGGAAAGTGAGGACGACGCCGGCTCCCAAGCCGGTGCGCATCTTGGAGCCGTCGAAATGCATCCGCCAATGGGTGGAGTCGGGCGTTGGAGGTAGGTACTGGGTCTCGGCCCAGTCGACGAGAAATTCGGCCAGTGCTTGTGACTTGAAAGCGGTGCGGGGCTGGTAGTGGATGGTATAGGGAGCCAACTCTATGGCCCACTTGGCCACTCGGCCAGAAGCATCTCGGCTTCCGATGATCTCGGCAAGTGGGGCCGTGCAGACCACAGTGATTGGATGCTCTTGAAAGTAAGGCTTCAATTTCTTGGCGGTGAAGTGCACGCCATAGCACATCTTCTGGTAGTGGGGGTAGTTCTGCTTGGAGGCTGACAGTACTTCGCTCAGGTAATATACCGGTCTCTGGACAGGTAGTGCCTTGCCTTCCTCCTTGCGTTCCACTACAATGACCATGCTGACTACCCGGCTGGTGGCGGCAATGTACAGGAGCATGGGTTCCTTAGGAGTCGGAGCCGCCAGAACGGGTGGAGTAGTCAGCATCTTCTTCAACTAGAGAAAAGCTTCGTCCGCCTTGTGGTTCCATTTGAAGAAAGTGGTCTTCTTCATGAGTTGGTATAAGGGGAGAGCTTTCTCGCCCAGCCAACTGATGAATCGGCTGATGGACGCCAAGCAGCCGGTGAACTTTTGCACGTCCAGCAGTCGGCTGGGTACCTCCATCCTCTCAATGGCCTTGATCTTTACAGGGTTGCATTCTATGTTGCGTTCGGAGACCAGGAAGCCAAGGAGTTGGCCGGCTGGTACTCCGAAGACGCACTTCTCGGGGTTGAGCTTGATCTGGAATCGGCGCAGGTTCTCAAAAGTCTCCTTGAGGTCTTCCAGCAGTGTTCACGCTTTTCCGTCTTCACCACCACATCATCCACGTAGACGTGGGCATTCCTGCCGAGCTGCTTGAGGAGGCACTTCTGCATGCAATGTTGGAAGGTGGCGTCGGCATTCCTCAAGCCGAACGTCATGGTGAGGTAGCAGAAGGCTCCAAACGGCGTGATGAAGGCGGTCTTCAGTCTGTCAGCTGGGTTCAGCTTGATCTGGTGATATCCTAAATATGCATCCAAAAAGCTCAACAGCTCGCATCCGGCGGTGGAGTCTATCACCTGATCAATTCTTGGCAGAGCAAATGGGTCCTTGGGGCAGGCCTTGTTGAGGCTCGTGTAGTCAATACACATTCGCCACTGCTTGTTTTTCTTCAGTACCAGGACCGGGTTGGCTAGCCACTCTGGAAAGAATACTTCCATAATGAAGCCGGCTGCTAGGAGTCGGGCTATTTCTTCTCTGACAACTCTTCTCTTCTCTTCTGATAGGCGGCGCAGGGGCTGCCTGACCGGCTTTGCATCAGATCGGACATGTAACTTGTGCTCGGCGAATTCCGTCGATACACCTGGCATGTCTTTGGGGGACCATGCGAAGATGTCCCTATTCTCACGGAGGAAATCGACGAGCTCGCCTTCCTATTTGTTGTCGAGGTTTGCACCTACGACAGCGTACCTCTCCGGGTGCTCTGGATCCAAGGGTATCTTCTTTGTCTCCTTGGCCAGCTTGAACGAACCCTCAGCCTCCGACTCCTTTGGGTTGGGCGACACCTCTGGCTGCTTGCCGGCCATCGCCACAACCCATTCCAGGAGCCGCTTCTCGGCTGCGATCACCAGGGACTCGGCTAGCCGACTGCTCTCAGTCGCACAGGCAGACGGCTTCCGATAGTCGCCGGCTACGGTTAGGGTTCCCCTGGAACTGGGCATCTTCATTTTGAGGTAGGCGTAGTGGGGGACCGCCATGAACTTGGCCAGGGCAGGTCGGCCAAGTAGTGCATGGTATGGGCTCTCGAGGTCCACCACCTCAAACCAAACTGACTCTCGGCGGAAGTGCTCTTTGTCTCCAAAGAGGATGTCCATCAGGATCTTGCCGATTGGTGAGCAGGAAAGCCCAGGAACAATGGCGTGGAACACAGTCCGGCTGTTCTGAAGCTGTCTTTGCTTGATTCCTAATTTCTCCATGGTGTCTTTGTACAGGATGTTGATGCTGTTGCCTCCGTCTATCAGAACTCGTGAGAAACGCGTGGCTCATCTATCCATGGCAAAGGTGGCATCCAAGACCAAGGCATAGGAGCCCGGACTCGGCATCACCTCTGGGTGATCAGCCCTGCTCCAGCTGATAGGCTTCTCGGACCAGTGCATGAACTCTGGCGTCTCTGATGCTACTGCATTCACCTCTTGTCGCTGTAGCCGCCTGCTGCGTCGATCGTCAGCCATACTGGTAAATACCACGTAGGCTCCATGTTCTTCGGGGTATTCGTCTTGTACTGCACCAACTGGCCTGACAGCCGGCTGCTGGGGCGGAGGCGAAGGCGGCTGCCCAGCAGGCGGGGGAGGTAGGAGGCCGTCTCCCTTGGCGATCCTAGTGAGTCAGTGGCACTTCCAGGTGGTGTGATTCGACGGCTTCGCGCCGCTATGGAACTTGCAAGGACCATCCAGGGTTTGCTCGTATGAGAAGGCCGGCAACCAGTTGGGCTTGCCACCTTTCCGTCGCTTGGGTTAAGGTTGCCCATCCGGCTGCTGGGCTTCGACTGTCGCAACCTGCCGGCTGCTGGAAGCCGGCTGCGGGGCCTTGCGCTTGTGGTCGCTTTGCTGTTGCCGCCGACTGGCATCTCCCGCCGGAGTTCTTGGAGCTTGAGGGGCCACTTTGCCAGTTGCGCTAACTTGAATCTCCGCCTTCACGGAGGAGTCGGACGTGGTGTACTTGTCTGCTATGATCGGCAGCTCGTCGAGGGTTTCTGGCTCGTCGCAGAAGAGCTTGTGCTTGAGGAGGGTGCCTTCTCTACACCCGGCGGTGAATTACTCGATAGCCTGCACCTCGTGCACGCCCTCACAGGAGTTCCGAAGCTCGGCCCAACGCGTGAGGTAGTCGCGAGTCGACTCGTCGGGACCTTGCATGCACAAGCAAAGCTGACGAGGCTTGGGAGGACGCTTGTACATGCTGGTGAAGTTGCGGACGAATGCTTCGGTGAAGTCGACCCAGCTGTTGCTGCTGCGGGGCATCAGGCTGTTCAGCCATGTCCGGGCCGTGCCCTGGAGCATGAGTGGAACGTATTTTACGGCGACACGCTTGTTGCCGTTCGCTATGCTGACAACCGTGGAGTAGTCGACTAGCAAGTCTTCCGGCTTCACGGAGCCGGTGTACTTGGGTGTGTCTCTTGGGAGTGTGAACCCTTTGGGAAAGGGCTCGTCTCGAATGCAGGGCCCGAAACAAGGCGGACCCAACTTGTCTTCTTCTTCCAGCGCCAGGGATCGGTGAAGCCGGTCGATCCGATGGCGGGCATCATTTTCCCCGACTCCCTCTTGGTGGCCAAGGCGGTCGCCAAGAGTCGGATGATCAACAGGCGGCGGGGAGACTCGCCTTTCCCTGCGAGGAGGAGGAGGCGGACAGTCGTCCCGTCGTTCTACTGCTCTCGGGCGGCCGTCTCGGTCGCGCTCTATGGTAATGCGAGTCCGACTGTGGCTGACAGTTGGATCCTTGTCCTTTCTTCCTCGGGCGCCGCCAGTCGGCGTTCGAGACGTCGCGCCTTGGTCTCGGCGAAGATCGTCGTTTTGCCGCTGCGGTGCCTCTCTGTGGCAGCCGGCCTCGTTCTACGCGGCAGCCGCGTCGAGGAGCCGCTAGACTCGCTCCATCATCAGGCGGCGCTCTTCGCCCTCGAAATTGTCCAGCTCATCCGTCGCCGCCTAGGCGGCTCGAATGTTCTCCGCAGGCGTGGTGTACACAGGGCGACTTGCCCCGAATAGGTTGGCGATGGCTACGCCGCGCTGCTGGACCACGCCGAGGCGGCTGGGCCTAGCTGGGGCTGGTGAGCCGCCAACAGCGCGATCCATCTCCCGCTGGTAGGCTTCTGACAAGCGTGTCATGCTAGCCAGCTTCTTCGCGCCTTCGATGAGCTGAAGGCGGCGCGCCTCCAACGTCTCCGCGTCAGCGTCTTCCGGAATGGGCGCAGTCAGGTCTTGTACCGCCGCGCCAAGTGGGTCATGCGCTCCCCTGCCGGGAGGCTCGTCATGACTAATGACGAGCACCTCGGTGACGGTGCTTCTGTCGCTCTCCGCGCGAGGGAGAGGTTCGTCGTAGACCACCACATTAGTGGGGAATGCGTCGAGCGATGCGGTGTCGGAGTCGACCAGCATCGGGTCGGTGGAGCCTACAGACTCCAAGTCCACGGCAGGCTCGCCGGAGACGTGGAGTTGATCGAGGAGGCCCGCGAGGAGGCTCTCGGAGCCGCCCGTGCCTGCGTCGGATGCAGGTTCGTCGGAGATGCGAACCTCGCCGACAAGTTCGGCGAGGTGGCTAGCTGCGCAGGCGATCTCAACACCGTGCAGCGCGTCAGCGCAAACTCCGTATGGCGTGCCTGGCTGGCTGTGCTCGCCAGGGAGGAAAAGGGTTCCCGTCCAGAACAGGTCTCCGGACGACGGTGCACCAGGCCCCACGGTGGGCGCCAAATGTCGGGGGTTGGGTGCGACATATGCCAAAGGATGGCTTATCATGGTGGGGGCGAGTAGAACATCGCGGGTGCCTGGAAATGGGATGAGGCGTAGACATGCACGCCAGTGAATCTTACCCAGCTTCAGGGCTCTCCGGGGAGATAATACCCCTACTGCTGCTCTACAGGGTCTCCACATGATCACTATGGCAAAGTGTTTACACAATTGCTCCTTGAGCTTTTTCCTAGAGGTAGGAGAGGGCAAGGCCAGCTCTCTCCCTCCTATATGATCTGGTCTAGAGCTAATGGATTCCAACCCTTTGTATGGGTGCCCTGGGGGTTCATATAGGCCTACCCCCCAGGGGTACAATGGTAATCCGGCTGGACGCGGGCCCAGCCGTCAGTGCCTCCGGCCTCCGTCTTCTCCGCCGACTGCTGGGTCCCGCGGATTGGTGGGCCCCACCGACTGGCTAGGTACGGAGCCGACAGGCCGCGTCCGCCGTGGGCGTGTCTTGCCGGCTGCTGATTACTGTAGTCGTGCTTCTGATGACGCAGGCTTGGTCATGGAGTCGTGGCAACAGCCCCGCCGCCTGGTGGCGATCACTATTTCCACTCTCCATCACATCTGGTTAATGTCGCGTGGGCCCCGGGGGAGGAGCTGGCCTACTCTCGGGGGCCGACTCCCGACGGGTCCGACTTGTGGCGCACTTGCCGTCTTCTGGGATCCCGCTGGCCGGTAGGATCCGCCGCCCAAAGGTCATACAGACAAGCCGTCGTGGGCGCAGGATTCAGTCCATCGGTGCTGATGTCAGGGCCAGCATGGCAACAGTGCCACGCCGCACGGAGATCTCCGCGGGTACGGCGTAATGTGACCATGCTTGCCTTTGGAAAGGGATGGGAGCAGTCTTCACTGTAGCCACTCCCCTGTCCTGTCCCTCTTGATGAGGACATGGGGTTTTGCTAGAGTCGTGGGCCGACTCCCCAAGGCCGGCTTCTTGGGAAGTCGTCAGTCAGGAGTCGGTTTGTCCTGAAGTCGTCCCTGGGACTCGGCCGCGAGTGGCTAGACGGTGGCCTTGCCCCCGACTCCTCAGAAGGCGGCTCTTTGTCCTGGGGTCTTGAGGGGCGCAGCCTGCCCCGATGTCTTGAAAGGTTCTGGGACTAGGGTTAGCGTACCTGTGGCCCATTACTCCGACACTAGACGCACAGTTTGGGACCCCCTACCCGAGATCCGCCGGTTTTGACACCGATAGGTCATGTCAATCACATCATTCTCCTAATGATGTGACCCTGTTAATCAAATGACAACTCATGTCTATGGTTAGGAAACATAGCCATCTTTGATCAACGAGCTAGTCAAGTAGAGGCATACTAGTGACAATCTGTTTGTCTATGTATTCACACATCTATTATGTTTCCGGTTAATACAATTATAGCATGAATAATAAACATTTATCATGATATAAGGAAATAAATAATAGCTTTATTATTGCCTCTAGGGCATATTTCCTTCAGTCTCCCACTTGCACTAGAGTCAATAATCTAGATTACACAGTAATGATTCTAACACCCATGGAGCCTTGGTGCTGATAATGTTTTGCTCGTGGAAGAGGCTTAGTCAACGGGTCTGCAACATTCAGATCCATATGTATCTTGCAAATTTCTATGTCTCCCACCTGGACTAAATCCTGGATGGAATTGAAGTGTCTCTTGATGTGCTTGGTTCTCTGGTGAAATCTGGATTCTTTTGCCAAGGAAATTGCACCAGTATTGTCACAAAAGATTTTCATTGGACCCGATGC